>NW_028281833.1:0-16144 GCF_059751285.1 Brachycentrus maculatus
TGCTCCCTCTCTAACTATTAGAACTATTTACATATAGTCACACCGCTACGCCATAAGGCCATATCATAGATCAGTGTGGACTTGCATTGCCCATTATGCTTTCATATACAATCCTACCCCTCATGCGAATTTTATTTCGAATAATAAACTGTAATTCATGAACAGACGGTCATCTACGCCAAATATTATATAGGAATATAGTAATAATAAAGTCTTATTCGCAGTTAGATAGAAAGGTGCCTGTTGATTGATCAAAATGATTAGTCCATCTTGAAGCAACTTCCCTCCAATCTTGTTTAATACAAGACTATGAAAACATTTGGGCCCAAATGTGGTGAGTTCTATCTCATAGTTTCAGCCAAGCAGCTCATTATTATTTGCACTATTATGTGTATTATTTTTTGGAGGAAACAAACATTTTGACTCTTATTTTCAATTGTGTTGGTTTCGGTGTTTCCGGAAATCCATTTATGCATTTACTGCTATTTGCCCATACATATACTTATCTTATTTGATTCCATGAATCATCAATAAACAAATGCATCCTCGCCCACTGTCAAGTCCGGAAAGAGCAGCAGAATTCTCGTGACGTGTACATCAGACCTTTTGCAAGCAGTTACATCGGCCTATGAGCATATCGACCAGTAATACGCGGTTGTGCATTTGCTCCGGCAGCAGCAGTCTCCCTCAGAACTCTAAACCATCGCGAACGCCTATCCGTTTTTCAAAAGGGATTAGATTTTTATTCAAATCAAGGAGATTTAGCAAAACGCCAATCATTAATAATATGACAAATGGTACCACTATGGCAGCTTTAATTAGGATCGATCACAACTCCTCAAGCTAACAGTCTATGAAACTGTGCCGGATTGCACCTAAAGAAACATATACGAAAACGCTATAAACATACTTGAGCTGCAATGTGCATGGCTCGGACTCGTTTCCAGGTTGGGTGGCACTCTAAACGAGTTTGTGAGCATACTGTAAGCAAAGGAGAAATTTCGCACCACTAGAGTTGATGTTTTATTCCTATTCTTAAAGGCCTTCGAGCAGCTTTTAGCAACCATTCTCGAAAAACCAACGTGTTAGGACATAGAGTAATAAAGGATAGTTGAAGCATTGGACGCTGCGAAGAAAATTGCGGAGGAGAACTTAGTCGAGATTGAATAAACAATGGTGTAGTTGATCCGTAATAAATTTAACACACGAACGATCATTTTAGATATCACTGAACACAGGTATATAAAATTGTTGAAGAGTCGCAACTATTTTAAGGTAATTTCAATCGAGGAATCTGCGATGGTGAGATACCAATAGTTTAAAAAATAGGTGAGGAAATGCAGGTTTTCGAGTTTGGAAAAGTGGGTGACTGGAAATGTAGAGAACTTTTTGATGATTGACGATTACGTACCCATGCATGATATAGATTTGAAAGTGGTACACGAATTTTGTGCTTAAAGTTGCGAAGTATGCGGATTTTGTCATAATCAAGAATAAACGGGAAACCTGGCAAGATGTCCTCAAAAGTATTTCCATGTTCATCTATAGATAACTATACCCAAATCATTCGATAGTTCCGACCCAGTTTCGACTCCTACTTCATGGAAATTTGTGATATCCTCAAAATTAGGGCTGGCTGCATCAAGGAAGCAGTCGGATCACTCATCGTGAAAAACAAGCGGATAATAGCAACGGGCTACAATGGCACTCCTCATGGCACAATCGACTGCTATAAAGGAGGCTGTCGTGTTTGCAATAACAGTAAAACCATCGACACAACCGTATTGAGCTGCAATTGCATACATGCAGAGTACAGTTGCATTATTGAGGCCGGGATTCAGATCACGTAAGGATGCACTCTGTATACGACTCGGCTACCCTGCTTATGGTGTAGCAAGGTCATTATACAGGCTAAAATAGCCACCATTGTGTGTTCATAGACTGAACACGAGCTATTGTCTTACACAAATGAGATGAAAGTAAAGGAGGTCTTGATGCTTGGCAAAGTTTAGATAGTTTATTTGAAACGAAACCAAAACAAGTTTTCAAAATGATCGCTTTATTTATGTATTGATATCAACAACATGCGACTCAGTGAGGTGATATATATTACGGATGCAGTAGCTTACAATAATTAATGCGCAATAGCAATAGCAATAACAATAAGAAATGTGAATGAAGGAATAGCATAAATAGTTAATTAAATAATTAAATTTTACTGCTAAAACTTAAATTTATTGAAAGAAGAAGTTGTGTGTCGACAAATTATAACAATATCATTTAGCTTTGAACTTCGTCAGCTCATTCTGTACTCTGGTAGCTTGCTCTTCGGCCATGCTTCTGGCATAATTTAGCTGCATCATTTTGATAGAGTTCCTAGAAATTTAGTTCACGCCAAAAGGGTTGAAGTAAGGCCAGTATTGTATATAATCTGTCTGCTGGTAGTACGCAACGAATTCCGGAGTCCTTCCTGAAAATGGCAAACACACAGGATGCCCAATTTTATGCGGAAAAACTTATTTGAGTGTTTCGTTTTGCATATTAAGAAATAAAATTATTACACCTTAACTATATTAACTAAAAAATTGGTCGCTCTTTTATCAGATTATTTTCCCAAGTATTTGCTCAAGGATACTACCCCAACGAAAAGTTTAAGAGTTGACTGGTTTATGGCCCGTTAAAAGAATAATGAGAAAAGAGGAAAAATACTTCCTCTATTACGAATTTGGAATTTTAATTTATATCCATCAAATATAAAAAAGGCGTTGCCATTTAATTTATGCCATTTAATTGATGAGCGCATATTTCTGTGACTTATGTAAAATTAATAACTATATTATAATCAACAATAAATATAATAACGTGATATCATCAAACTTTTTATTATATTCATATTTAAGATTTCCTGCAATATTATGATAAGGATAGTGATTTTGGCTGTTAAGATCAAGACCGATCATTTGCGGCCATTTAACGTGTTGGGATCATACGAAATAATACGAAATATATTCACAGGCGCTCATACAATCATTCGATGTCATTGTGGGACTCACTTCAAAATGTCAGTTTAGGATTCGACTGAATTTTCAATGTTAACCACATTGTGCATGAAACTGTTCAAAACGAGTGATGTCCTGTTTCGTTTTATCACTAAAGAACTGAGATACTCCTTCAGAGATTGCTCTGCTTCTCTTCGTTATTTCTCGATGCGTTCAAGGACCTAGAGCTTTCGGCTTTCATCCATATTTGCCTATATATTATATAGCATGACCACGATATAGCATATGCACCGAATATATAATATACATCAGCCCATAATTTTGTTTAAACCTTCGTTTCTGAATTGGTTTTTTTGTTTGTAGCAAGCTCGAATAAATTCCTCAAATCTTAGAAATTCATCTTTACAATCTGTTTTGGTACTCTCGCTCGCCAGCACCTAAAGTTTATCCTTGTCTAAAGATAGCAATATTGACTTAGTCACGGATTTGGCAGACTATAGGGCTGCTACATTCGCCATTATCATTTCCTCTCCTATGGTTTACCCCATAAACGACAATCTTTTAATATGAAATGCTGGATTCGCCAAATGAACCACTCCTTCCAGTATTATAAAGATGCGACCTCGGTTCTAATGCAAGTGATAGATAATTGACCCTTCATTGAACCTATGATATTCGCCGATCCTTAGGATGCTGATTGCAATTCGGGTAGGCATTTTCTTGAAGAGCTGGTTCGCTTTCATGAGATATTACTTAACATTTCTTAATAGATTCTGCGATCTTCTTTCGGGAATTTTGCCTAAGTTCTTTAGTAAAATATCAAGTTGGCTGTCTGCAGGTCTTTATTCTGAATTGGCTTATAAATTCGGACGGGATTTGTTCACTCTTATGTGAACATTTTTGTTTGATTTCGGTTTCGTCTAATTTTGGCGGCTTGTGTTTGTTTTAGGTAGCAGCTTGCGTAAAGATAGCATTTTCTCTTCATGCAGGCCTTTGCTCTAATTCAGTTGAGATCCATTCAATTTCTGGTAATCTTTTTTCGCCTTACGGTTAAAACCGAGGAACTCTTCATGCATTGATATTTGTTCCATTGATGCAGCATTTTACTATTTGTTCAACGATCGTTTCCGTAGATGTTTTTTTTTATTCTTAAATAAATTAATTGGCTTTGATTTAGACATGCCAGAATTGCCCACTACTTCCTTTTACGTTTTCATTGTTGACCCATATAATTCAGCTTATTCCTAATTTTAATCTAAGTCGGCCTCATTTTTGCGTGTTAAGATGTGTTAGAGGTAGGAGTTGGATTTGGAGCAATTTTCCAATCTCTTGATTATTTATTTTTTATGATGTCTGAGCGCATCGAGAGCTTTTATTTTACTATCCTTTTCTGTGCACTTCAAATTTGAAGAGAGGTAAGGCAGAAACAGTGTCTTCCCTTATTAGTTTTATTCAAGTCCATCCATTTCGGTTATAAATCAACGTAAAAGATTATTAGCACAACAGGCAAATTATCAGATCAGGTAAATTCAGCACAACCAAATTATCTGCAACAGCTTCAATAAATAATATACCTACCCAACAAAGAGAAAAGTTAAATGCTCTAAAATATATTCACTCAATTATTTTAAATAGTTAATGGATGAGTAGTCAAATAGCCGGTATCTATCTGCGCATTGACAAAATGTGAATAAAATGGAACTGTTCGATTGATCAATAATCTTCGACATTAAGACAGCTCTTGTGCTTGGCTATCTTAATGTTATTGATTTAAATCCAGTAGAAATCTTGCCCCAACTTCCATGTGATCGAATCATTGCTAATTTACTTAAAATAGTCGTGCAATTTGTGAGATGTGATCCCGATCATGTTCTTGGACTACGACACCGCGTTTATATTCTTTATGCATTCCACCCACGAGCATCCCATTCCGCTCACAATCAGTATAATCACGGCAGCCAGAGATCCGCTTTCGGCAACTGAGCCTTCTTCTGGAGTCCAGATTAGCAAGATTACAACCAAAAGAGTGACGAGCATGTACATGGCAAGCTCAAAGTACGTGGGCGAACTGTTCAAAAATAACGAGTTGCTCAACTTATACTTCTTGTATTCCTCGCCGATAATCTTATTGACACTCGTGATTATTTCATGAAACCTCTTCTTGGTGAGGATTCCTTCTAACTCTTTAGGCTTTTAATTTGGGTTGAACCCTAAGGCAGTCTTATTGCACTCTATAATAATTACTTGTTCAACATTCTTTTTCTTCTCGAGGCCCTCCGAGACAATGTCGTTCATGTATGTCCGAATGAGCACACCTGTTCGGCTATATTAGGGAATTTTCGAATATTTTTTGTTGCGGAAATATTTCTTGGCGAGGCCCAGATAGCAAAGCTTCCGCACTTACTCCTTCTCCAATTCACAGATCTCATTGTCTTCGACTTTCTACAAGTAGTTCAACGTGCTGATGAAAGGGTTGTAATTCTTCAGCCCCTGCCGGAAGAGTATGTTTATAATTGAAACAGGGAACCGATTCTTTTACTTAGGTTTTGGCAGGTCTTGAGGGTTTATGGCTTTCTTAGATTCCACAATTTTGTTACTGGATCGTAAATTGTCACTGACTAACGATATGCCCGCAATTTGAACGATTTTATTCTTGAGGGGTTTGGGGTTGATTATATTCTTACTGCTCTTGATATTCACAAGGCTGTCAACATAGGTTTTGATATTGTCAATGCTCGAGCCCTTATTATTGATGTTTTTATGAGTTTCATTGTTATTGTAACGAGGATTGTAATGAGGGTTGTAGTTATAGTTTAGATGAGGGTTGAAATTTTTATTGCTTAAATCAATGAGACTCTTTTTTGTTGGATCTGAAATTTATGCTTGTTTTGATTTGGTGGAGACATAATAAGGTATTTCACTTTTTTATTTACCTAAACTGAAGTTAGTGAGGATAGATTTATTCAACCTCTTTTTCCCTGAGTTGGAGCGAGTCAGCTATCTCATGCGACTCTCCTGATTCGAGTAAATCAGGCTAGGGTGATGCCGTAGATATTCGCTTTGAGGGAAGCTATTCACGATTTATATTTGAGATCGAGCGAATCTACCAGAGAGTTTCTCATTTTGAAGCATTATCATCAAGAGTTTCGAATACTATGATTTCTAAATATAATCTATGAGGAGTGCATCGAGGTGACTATTAATTTAATTAAAAATAACCTGGATTTTGGTAACAGGTTGATAAATGCCCGAAAGAAATAAAATTATTATAAAACCTTCTCAAACTCAAACTGATCACAATTTTTCCACGCCTCTCAAATTCAAATATTTTTACGAGCAAAGTATCCAAAGCAAAAGCTAAGTCAAGTAGATCACTTGATTCGTATTAAATGTTGGATTAGCTTAGATATGCCATGCCCAACCCCAACCCCAACCCCAACCCCAACCCCAACCCCAACCCCAACCCCATGTGAAAACTGTAAAGCAATTAATAAATGCAGTTGTACAAATTGATATATTACCTGCGCAAATTCATAGTTAAGTTATATCATAAATAAAGAATACTGCCCATTCGCAGACAGACCAAGTATACTAAAATTATTCTAGAATTCGAATTGGTGAATATGGAGCTAAAATGAAGATAGGACACGAATTAATAAGGCAGAATTGGCTTAATGTTTTTTGAAACGTTTCCGTTATTCAGCCAATAATTAAAATATATTGTCAGGCTTATTCTTCCATTATATACATACTGCTATGGATCTTAACAATCTCAGCCTCAAGGAATTTGACATTCTCAAAGAACTAGGAAGCGGCAGCTTCGGCAAAGTCTCTCTTGCTCGAAAGAAGTCCGACCAGAAACTCTATGCAATCAAATCGGTGCTCATGACCAGACTGAACCAAAAATAAAAATAAAGTGCCTTGAATGAGGTCAGGCTGCTCGCATCGATCAACATTCCTTATGTGATCAGCTATAAAGGCTCCTTCTTCAATTCTGATAATCAGTCTCTCTGCCTCGTGATGGAGTATGCGGACGGCGGGGATCTTGAAGGTAAAATAACCAATCAGATCAAGACCCACGCCAGCGAAGGCTTCGAAGAGAATTTCATCTGGAAGGTTGCTTTTTAAATCTTTAACGGCCTCAAGACTCTTCATCACCATAAAATAGTGCATCGGGATATTAAAAGTGCAAACATATTTTTCGTAAACGGAATCGCAAAGCTCGGAGATCTGAATGTCTCCAAGGTCTTGGAAAACGGCATGTGCAGCACCCAAACAGGCACACCCTACTACACAAGCCCCTAAATATGGAAGGGCAAAAAGTATGGCAGAAAGTGCGATATTTGGTCAACAGGATGCCTACTTTACGAGCTGTGCACATTGCATCCACCTTTCAGGGCTAAAGATTTCCCGGGATTATATCGAAAGGTCATTGTTGGTAACTACGAGCCCATTCCCAGCAAATACTCTTATGAACTGTGCGACTTGATTCGAATGTGCCTCACAGTAGATGAATAAATGCGGCCAGATGCCACATAGATTCTCGAAACAACCATCCTCAGCGGAATGGAGCTAAATTTGGAGAAGTTTAGGCATGAATAATCGAACATTTGCTTGATAGATCCGATAAAGTGTCCAAGAGTCTTGCGGTTTCTGAACAACAAACTTCCCAAGGCCAAATTCGAATCCAAAAATGCTAAGAAGACTGTAGGTTTCGCGACGAAGAAGTAAATTGAAATCGAAAAGAACTCCGAGAGTGATAGCTTGTGTTTCAGAAAAGACATCAAGAGAGTGAAATCCTAGAAAATCATAAACTTTATTCCCGACGAAGAGTAGAAGAAAGCCTTAAAGATCACCTCTAAGAACGTAATTATCCTGCCTCCAATCGAAAAAGAGGATGAACCGAAATTTTCGAGCAAAAAAATAAACCTAGTTGATTTGAAGGTGAAAGTGTCGGACAGATATATTGGAGGGTCCAAAAAATACATTAAGATTGGAGAGAAGTAAAATAGCATGAAAATGATTCCTGGGTAATGAAACTTCTTGATAAATTAACCACTTCTATTTTAACGAATTTGGCATTGGCTTTATTTATCGGCTTTAAATATCAAAAGTTTTAAATGATTGATTATTCTAAACCATAAGCAGACTCATAGGCTTTTGTGCTTTGCTAGCTGATTGTTTTGGGAATTGAAATGGAATTGTTAGGCAATTTTTATTATTATAAGACTGGAGGTTATTAATTAACAGACATAATTATATTCGGCAGTATTTTTGCCCAGAAATGCTTCAAAAATAAGTAGGTCAGCTTCTTTAGGAGATTAACTCCCTACAGGCTCTCATTGTCTCCAAAAAATTAACCATTCATCCAAACTGTTTGGAGGATAGTGTCACTAGTGAAGACTAGGAAGAAGACGAGGGGATGTCGCTCGGCACTCGGGCATAAAAGCATGCCATAACCAATCGAACGAAGGCCCGCTCCACACTGAGTAAATATGGGATCGAAAGTGAGATGGTCAAGGTCAAGGAGGAGTATGCGTCAAAAAGAACATAAAATTAGAATTGGTATCGGAGAAAAGCCAGCAAACTATATTGCATGTACAAGAAAGTTGGTGCGAAATGATATGATATGCAACTACTCGTTAGACAATAAATAAAACATGAATTGATGATATTCACTTGGCTAAGAATTTATAAAGCGCAAGTCCCACTAATCCTATCCCTGCAGCGGCCCCTATGATGTTCCATCCATTGTTGGAATCGTCTTTTTTCTCTTACTATTTATTAGTTATCTGCGCCTTCTTGTCTGTGAGCTTCGAGTTATTGAGCATTTTCTCTGATAGTCTTTTATCCACCTCTTTGTTTCTCTTTTCCTCGATTCTGAAGTCCCTGAGGATGAACTCATAGGCCTCGTAGATTTCTTTGCTGCTCTTATCGAGCGAATACGCTATCTTAATGTCGCTCAATGCGTCTTCGTGCTTGCCTAGCTTGTTCCTGGATATGGCTCTCTTCAGAATAGCCTTGATGTATTTAGGGTTGATTGTGATGGCCTCTGTATAATAAACATCAGCGAGTCGCCAATCTTCGGAGTTATAGTAGCAGGTCCCCAAATTATTGAGCAAGTTAGAGCTAATCTCAGCCATGCATAAGCATTAAGCTTGAGTGGCTCCATAGAAATACGAAGGATCCAAGATCTTTAAAGCCTACTGATATTTTTTGATCGCATTGACATAGTCTTTTTCTTTGAAGAATACATTGCCTTCGTTTTTGCAGAGGATACCCCTGTTGATGAGCAGCTATATGTTCGACTCACTTTTTATTTATTGATGCTGTTGTGCAAGCGAGGTCAGAGATGAACTACCGAGTTGGCCGATGACTGAGACTTCAGATTTAGGTTCACTATAAGGAGAGTGTTATTATGGCTTGCATGGTTGAGCCTAAGATGCAATCATGCGATATTATGAATAATTGTGGCAGTAAATCATCGGTCAGAATATTGCACCATTCACTAAATGATTACTATGCAAGCATCTGTCATGTATGAATATATCTATCTATTTCAACAAAGTGATAGTATGAAACATGTTGCCATTGGCCAACCTATTTACAGTTGAGTGCTTCTGGCAATTTCTTTTTCAAAAAAATATGTTTACTATTTGAAGCGATTGATATCAATGCACTATTTTCTTACTCATCTCCGTCCTGAACACAATATCCCAGAATTTAGAAGACACTCCGAATCCTAGCTCTTCGCCGCCGTAGTGGTGCTGGTTGTGGTACTGCTGCAAGCGATGAAAATATCCTCCCTTATATTTTCTGGTGTCAACATGATGCAGAGCGTAGTGTATGCAGTCGTAAGTGAGGTAGCCTGCAATTGCTCCAACCCAAAAGACAAATGTGGCTGAATTGGAGCCAAAGGAAAGGAACTGGCCAATTAAGTAGTAGCCTATGATGACTGTGAATAAGAACAAGGTTGGGGGGTAGACCAATCGATCTCTGAGTTTAAATGAATAAGTACGGATCAGCTGGTAACATATGATGAATTCCATGCAAAATGAAGTGGAGATAACGGAATATTTTCGAATGAGGCAAGTAGCTCTCGCTGTGGAAAATAAACCGATGCAAGAAATATTCAATGAAAGTAAAAGTGAACATCCCCAGAAACAGGAAAGGCAGAAGATGCAAAAAGTTGAATTCTGTCAGGTCCAAATTCTTTAGGTATATGGCCAGCATCAGTGCAGGGAAGAAGAATATCCGGGGCCATTTGTTATGAGATAGTCGCTCCATGAAGTCAGTTTCAAACATCCGTGGGGAATTAACGAAAAGCCAATGAGGTGAATTGCAAACAGTCAAGTAAGTCTAATGATCCATGCCCCAAATTTGCTTCATCAATGGCTGGTCGGGATCAATGATTTTGTTAATTTATTTTTGGTAAGTGCCGATGACGAGAGAGTTGGCCATGACGAGTGAGAGCTAGTGATGTGCCTGCATCTATTTCGTGATGTCCTTGCTCTTCATATTGACAATAAATCCAGCACCCCCAGGGTGATGCTTGGCAAAGCTTGTGGCGTCGAGTACATAAGTGTCATAGATGAGGAGGATCGCATTTGAGTTTGCAGCGTACTACTGCACAGCCTGTTAGTCTTTGAATATGATGTTTTTTTAAATGGGGGCTTATTTCGGCGTTGGAAACATTCAATAATAAATTACTATAGGTTTCAATTAAACTTATGCATTTTATACGTCGATATTGGAATTAAGCTTCAGTTACTTTTGATAAAGTAGTTCAGAATGTTCAATAATGAGAAAATCAATCAGAGTATGTTGGTATCAAAAGCTGCTATAAAAATAAGTATATTTCAACTAAATCGGCTGCCCATCACTCTGCAAGACTGCAGAGATGAATTAGTTTCTGCAATATAATCGAATGAGCTAAATCTGCATTTGTCGATGACTGAATTGAGCTAATGGTGCATGCGGCTTGACAAAGATTAAATAAATAAAATATCAGTGAGATGCGAATTTGAGTTTAGATTATATTTTGGACTCATAAAACACTTCTCTGTACTCCTTCAAGATTGTCCCTTTCTGTTGCTCCTTCTCTTCGGTTTGCTCTTCTATGTACCTGTGCAGGAAGTTGCAACGCTCCCCGAACCTGCAAGAGCAGTCATAGAAGAAAGTGCCACATTATTTCGTTTTATACTTAGAATTGGCCATGTTGTTGCGTTTTAGTTCTTAAGACCCATGGGCAAACTTACATTTTTTCTGGTAAGGGCAGAAACCTTGCTACATGTATCTCCTGCAAAGCTCAGACTTTTCTTTGTTAGAGTAATGATTCTTGGGTATGTTTTATGGTGAAACCGATTCCTCCGTGGACAGCGAAGTCTCTTCATGTTTTCCATGGGAGTAGTGCTCGTCTCTGTTCTTGAATATTCTTCCTCTTAGCATGTTATTTAATATATTTGTAAATCTAATAAAAAGTATATAGAAGAAGCACGCATATTAAATTTGTATATAACAGCTATCTGCATATGGCCTATTTCAATCATTCCTGCAAATCGACTCTAAAACTCATGACAATTATCCTCAGATGAGCCCAATGCAATGGCACAAGCTCATCATGGCATTTTTTTATTGATTTACGTCTTGCAATTTACTTCCTATTCATCCTATTCAAATAAATTCAAGCCTTAAGCATATTTCGTCCATTGTGACGAATGACTGAAACGAGTGAACGAGAGATGGCTTAAATGCGTGCATCCCTTAATTTAGATAAACAAAACAGCTCAAATACTCTTAGAATAAAATGAACAAAGCAGAATGGGAAACTTATTGTGGATGTGAGAAAAAGATATATTTTTATTGTATGGATATGATTTTCCTTCCTTTCGAAGACAAAAAGTCCCGATAATTAGCATATACATATATTTTATTGTCTAATTCAGCTGAAATGGTAATTAACTATGTCATACCCCGCATTACTTCGCAATATTATTCAATGAATACGCATATATAAAAAAGATTCGGCATCAAATAAAAATGGGCGAACACCAGGGCAAAGTGGTCTCCGCATGCTCCTGATCTTATTGCAGTCACATCCTCTGAAAATTTTGGGGTTGTAGGCAGAGGGATGACTCAGATCAAAAAAGTAGAGGGAAATACTCTCCAAACCATAGCAGCAATCGAAGATCAAGTACCCTATTTGTTATTTAGGATGCTGTGTTTGGGCTCTCTTGGTTCGAACTCAACGACAAATTTTTGCTGTTGGGGTCCGGAAGTGGCGAGGCATCCTTTTGGGAGATCGGCAAGGGAGTGACATGGAAGATAAATTTAGGCAATTAAATAAACTCGGTGGAATGCGCCTTCAAAAATCCCTTGTTTATTGCAAGCACTTTGGGGGGATTCCTTCACTTTGGAAACTGCGAGACGGGAAAAGTTGCATTCACAATACCGGCTCACCATAAAAACTGCACATAAGCAAAGTGGCACCCGACATCCGAGAAGGTGTTTGCATCTTGCGGATCCGATGGACTGCTCAAAATGTGGGACCACACTCTCCCGAAGCCCAATATCTCCAGCCATCCCGCGCACGAGGCCTAAATCTTATCGATCGACTTTAACAAATACGAGTAGCAAATAGTGACAGCTTCCATCGATAAGTCCATCAGAGTTTGGGATTTACGGAACCTATCAGCTCCCATCAACATTCTTCAGGATCATCGATATCCCCCCAAGGTGGTTTCCTTTTCACCGCACGCCTCGTGGCTTTTAGGGTCTGGGTCCTATGATATGAATGTCCATTTCTATGACCTCAGGGATGTCACGCAGCCCTTAAAGATGAAAGGGGGCCAGCACTCTTAGTTTGTAACGAGCATCGATTTCAATTTGTTCGAAGAGAAGACGGTCTTATCGGCAGGATGGGATGGTCGTTTGCTGATCTGGTAATGGGATAAGCCGCAGCCAATAATAACATGATATTTATTGCAAGATTATGATTAACTGGCTTAGAAATCTCGGGTGGCTCTTGAGTGCTTGATCTGAAAGATGTCATATAAATAGGAAACAAATTGCTCAATTTATATGATTTGTAAATTGTCGAATATTTATGGGAGCTCTCCAAAAGTTGCCCGATCGATGAATAGACGATCATTGTGATCAGTTTACTCTCATTCTGTCTCAAATATTTGCAGCAAGCTCCATGTTAATTCTAGGTGGAAAGCTATATGAGTTTATCATAAATAGCCAATATTTTTTTTAAAGTTTACAGGACTAATTCAAATGGCTATAGCATGCTCCTAAATTATTTGCAGCTCACCAGAAATAATCGTCAATGAGAAAGGCTAATGCATATATATTCATTGATATATTGATAGTTTATTATATATTCGAGCAATGAAATATCTGACAACTGCCTTCTTGTTTGCGCTGTTTGCATTCGCGATTCACTGCGAGGAATGCACTGTTCAAAACTACATAATTCCTTACGCCGCCTTGGACTCAGCCTTTGATGGCGGCATTAATGCTGTCCGAAGCAAGGATAACTTGATCAAACTGATAGAATAGCCGAACGCCTAGAATATTCAAGCCTATATTGTTTCAATAATGCCTTACTCGGTCCCACTTTTCGTCATGGCCATCGTGACATTTATCATATTCGTGGCCACGATAATCCAGGTAATATGTTTTAATACCTGCAGCAAATAGTAATTATGTCCTGATTTAGATGCTGTGGTAATGAATTAACTTCATCAACGTACAATGTCTGTTGCATGCGAACAATGACCATCTTCTTTATTCTGTCCTCGTTCGTGGCGGCTGCGCTTTGCATTGCTGCCTTAATAGTCAACAGCGATATTCAAAAAGCCATCGACTACACGTCATGCAATACAGTAAATATCATCGATTAAACCTACCAAGGCAACAACAACCAATCTATGCCCTGGTCTGGCATAAACAATTTCGGAAATGATATTAATAATTTGGCGATCAATATTCAAAACACAATTCCTGCGCTGGATGCCTATGTCAGTCCTATAAATCCTGCATATAATCAAGTGATCGACACAGCCTCGCCTTCCCTGTATTTCCAATCACAGCAGTTTACTTGTACAAACTCTGCTCAGACAATATCTTGTCCTTTCCCTTCGAGTGTCCTCACTTGCTCAGCTCCTTATAACCCTTCGTTCAATCTAGATTACTGCAATGCCAATGTGAACACATCTGTTCGGAGCCTTATTTCAGCCGAAATGGCTATGAACTCCACGGCCTGGAAAAACAACATCGTCAGCATGGATGCAACCCTAACAAATCTCAACACGAACCCGCAGTAAATTAATAGTTTGGTGACGCAAGTTACAAGTTTCACGTAGTCTGTTGCCATCTACGAGACGAGCCTTCAAAGCGCATTCAGCCAAGTAATTATGTGATAAATTTAGGCTGAGAGTGTGAACTACAGTCTGTAAATTGCACTGTACGTATTCTATTCATTTTTGCTGCTTTGCTCTGTCGCCAGCATCATGACTGTCTGCTGTACATACTACTGCAATAACTTTTCCTGCAAATGCTGGACTTACGTCTTCTGGTATGTGTACTTCTTATTCTCGTTGGTGATGTTTATTTTGGCAGGCTTGTTTTTGGTAGGGAGTATTTTGACCTTTGACGCCTGTACCGTCTACCCTTACTATTTCAACAACCAGACTAACTTTGCCCAGTTGGATTTCTCGGACAACCAAGCCGGCAGCATCTTCTAATCTTGCTTCTTCTAGAATTAGACATCAATATTCTCGGCGTTCACAGACACCACCATCCTGAGCCAGTTCGGGACACTTAAGACCCAGTATGAGGCAGCGACCCCTGCTGCTGGCTTTTATAGCGTCGTGACTAGTATCGAGAATACCCTTTTAGGATACTATACAAACCCAAACACAGTTGTCATCGCGAATGTCCCAGACACCCAGCAGCCAGCTGTTGCTTTAAATAACTTCAATATGTTCGCTAATGCCTCCGACCCAGCTAACCAGCAGCCTTGTAATCTGACTTAGTATGAAGTTGTATATAACCCAGTTTCCTGCAACCCCTACTTGATAAACCAGGCTATGGATAATAACTCTTGCGTTGTGCTTTCGACTGTCTATAACATTTCCAGCATTTCAACTAATACAGCCAATGCTTTCAGCGCGCGAGGCTGCAACAGTGAATCAAGCTTATGGACAACTTCTGTGACTGCACTGACTGACTATGCGACCAGCATACGCTCAATGTTAGAGGGACTGTCGCCAGTGACTTTCAACTCAGGCAATCCGCTGCAACAATATGAGCTCAACTATTTCAACTATTACAGGCAGGTGAGCAATTACTTGAATAGCGCAGTGCAAAGTCAGTTTAATTCATTCTTTACCCCTTACAACAGCCTGTATGAGGGATCGAGCTGCACATTCATAACTGCGAGTATGAATAGCATCGTGGATATCGCATGCAACCAATTGTTCCCCTACTTCAATGCCCTGTCGAGTTTAAACATCGCATTATCGGTCTTTGTATTCATAATGATGATCCTGTCATACTTCTTGACCGTTCGGTACCAGTTCTATGAGTTCTTGGAAGGCAACTTCTAAAATTTCGGAGTCACAACATATAAGATTGATAAACTTCCAGGCTACACCATGGATTCAGACAGAACAAACCAGGTTGAAATGCTCGAAAGAACTTATTGATTTCATCCTAAATTTGTCCATTTATGACTATCATGCTCCCATTTACTCGCTGATAACTCACTACAATCTAATATACTCTATCGAGCAGAAGCTATGCCAATATCACTCACATTCAATCGTATTTAATTTACATTAAGTTAAATGCATAGTTATATCTATACATATAGCCTTGATGCGATCCCTGCACTCCTCCAATTGCAGATAATGCATGTCTAGCACCCTGATGACCAACAAATAGCTTCTTTGCATTTTATTCAACCAGATAAACATGATAGGCATGTGAATAAATAAAGATATGATTCAATAGAGATATTAATAATATTTTACACCATTAAATCCTTCTGTCAAACTTAATTGGGGTTGGGGTTGGGGTTGGGGTTGGGGTTGGGGTTGGGGTTGGGGTTGGGGTTGGGGTTGGGGTTGGGGTTGGGA
>NW_028281834.1:0-28822 GCF_059751285.1 Brachycentrus maculatus
TCCCCAACCCCAACCCCAACCCCAACCCCAACCCCAACCCCAACCCCAACCCCAACACTTCACCAATTAATATTTTATTTATCATTCTATTTTATGCCCATCCATCATCCATAATCCATACATCTCTAATTCATAATCCATAATCCATAATTAGCAGCCATTATTTAATATGATTTATACCATCTTTGATTATCTAATATTTCCGCATTCATATCCACACCCAATGAAACTCTACATTATTGCTTTGGCCAGCATTCTCCTGATTAGCCGAGGGAGCAGCCAACAGATTTGCATGCGAGAGGAGTGCGCAGAGGAACAAAGACAGTGCAATTCCAGCTGCCAGCAATAAATAGCCAAATACACATTTGAATGTACACTAATGAGCCAGGGATGCATGCAGGACTCCCTCGTCAAAAACTAAGCAGCACTGAAATTACTGGCTTGCAGCTACACGAATTGCTTAAATTTCTGATAAATGCGCTCTGTTATTTCTGCTATTTCTTGTATTCATTCACTCATACTGTTAATCTATTTGCGCTTATATTTATCACAGCTTAGTGACTATACTGCATATGTCATTTAAAATCGAATGCTGCAGTTCCATCGAAGCCTGTAATCACTCAGCAACAAATACCAATAGCTAATTATAATGCAGACTATGTTCACTGATATCGGGATGAATGGCATAGTGCAAACTCTCAGGAATTTCGATACTTAACGCAGAGGGTATATTGACTCCAATGATTTGTTATTGCCCAATTCAATAAGACTCGAACAAAATATGCTGGAATCGGCATAATAAAGAATCAATGAAATATAAATAAATAATGGCAGCAATGTTCCTCAACTGCGGGTAATTCCTGAACAAAATTAAAACGAATGGAATATCATCGATGCAGTTAACAATAGGAAGTATATCTCAATGGTATTCGGCAAGACTGTCCCCTATGCAATGTAACTGTCTATATATGTAGTGTGGCCAACTATCTAACCGACAACCTAACAGACAACACTCATTAATGCAAATTAATGAGGGAGTAACCGGAGCAAAATCTAGAAGAATCAGCAATCTAACAATTAATGTCACATTCCAGTCTGATCAGCAGCCGCAATAGTTGTGAACATAACAACAAGAAAGGCCAAAATGATAAATGCAATCGTCGAATATAAATGTTCGACATTCAGAAATATTTATCGAAACAGAGCCAACTACACTTCCACAAAGCATCAATACTGGACAAAATTGGCAAGTATATCTGCACAGCCGACGAAGGAGTCTAAATTGCGAAATCGGACTTTGTTTAATATGTTACCACACAAAAGCTAAAGCTGAACTCACGCATCTTATTCCGATGTTTAGCAGGAGATAACTCGGAGTTTATTCAGCTGGAGAAGCCTGCAAATAAGCTCCATGACAACAACCATTAGCAACAAATCTAAAGAGAGAAATAGAAGCTAAAAGCAACAAATTTAAAAATTAATAATATGGCGAGCCTCATAGAGCGACTCGAGAAGCGGGTAAGCTATTTTGGCAACTAATGGCTTATTGCTGACAAATTGCAGTAAAAAGGTAGCTCCTGATATTCATCTATGATAGGGATAAATATAATTAAGTATGCAATATATAACAGTTGTTATTCTGAATAATGGGAGGCACTCTTTCTCTTGATCAAAGGCAATGCTTCGAAGATAAAATCAAATTCGTGGAGATTGTTGAGGATTCGAATTTTGGGCAACTCTAAATTTTTAGGCTCAAATAGTCCCCTTTTGAATACATCATGAAGTTCGAGAAAAATTTCATTTATGGAGATAGTTCGCTGGAGAAGTATTCGGAGTCCTTGAGCAAAATGCGGGAGATTGATCATAAGAACTGTGCGAAGATCCTGATGACTGGCATGAAGGTCGAAAATCACATGTGCATCAAGGAGAAAAGGGCCTACGTCTACTGCAATTACTATAATTTCACACTCAAGCAGGCCATCGATAAGAAGAAATACAGGGAGACTCGGTTCAATGAGCCCGAATTAGTATACACGCTCTGGTCTATTCTCGACCTCACTCTCCACCTCAAGAATAAAAAAATTCCCATCAAGGACTTCCGCTCGAATAAAGTATATCTAAGCCCGTAAGGCTACATTAAACTATATCTTTTCGAGCTCAGCGCAGAGAATAAGGGTCCGTATTATCAAGCTTTAGTCTAAAAATCGGCAATATAGGAGCTTATCCTGGCTCCAGAAGAACTCACCTCCCTCAACAAACTCGAGCCGGAGCCCCAAATGGACTTCTACAAAGCCGATATCTTCCGCATAGGAATGATTATCATCGAAATGCTCACCTTAGATCAGATTAAATTCTACTATAATGAAGATAGGAGTGCGTACAAGATGGGCAGAATCAACTTCTAGTTGTCCTCATTCACTTCCGAATACTCCAGTGAATTTATCAGCCTGCTAAGAGGCTGCTTAAATTAGTCTCCGGATAACAGGCTGAGCACCGAAGAAGCATTTTTGCGAGTGGAAGAGATAAGAAAGAGCTCCTCCAATATTACTTATTGTTTGAAATTGAACGACGAAGACGACGAGAGTAAAAAGAGGCGACCTTTGATGTCGGTGAAGGGGCAATACATTTTGTCAGGAATCGAAAAGAGATTAACTCCTGTGCCGATTAAGTCAATGGTGTCGTCAGTGACACCTGGGCAGCTGACCAAAAGAGCAAAGGAGCAGATTCCGAAATGAGGAGTTCCTGCATGCTTTTCAATATTTATTCTCCTTTAATATCGATTGATTCAAATACATAAAGAATATAAATTATGGATAAGATTTTGGAATAATTTTACCGAGACCATCGCAAGAAACTCCATTACCCTGAGCATTTTTTATCCCCACAAACTAAATCGACTCAAATTAGTCGGCACCAAAATTCGAGCCGATATAAATCAAACAGGCTAACAAGGGAGTCTCTCAATAAGAATACCTCAATTTTAGATCAATACTACAAACATAAATAAAAAATGAATACTCAAGTAAGCAGAACCCTGGCCGTGAATAAAAACCAAATTAGTCGTGAGTAAGAGGAGACAATAATGAAATATCATATGGGATATTAGTTAGTTTCAGAAAAGTAGCTAATATTGCCAGCCATAAGCGCACGACGCAATACCGATCGGAACAAGGACACTCTAACTAACTTTTAAACCAGCTCCAAATACTCCAATTTCTCAGACAAATTAAAGCCAAGGCGCAATCTCATTCCTATCAATATTCTGCGCGTTGAAAGGAATAAAATTAGATTCCGGAAGTGCGTCAATTCAATTATATTTGTCAACAAACTCATCAGAAAGGCCACCATTAAGAGAGAAAAAACCTAAACGATATTAAACTTATCCGACAATCTGCTATCCATTATTAATAAAATGATCAATAAACACTACACATCGCTAATGGGGCAGTCCCTCATTTAATTTGGAGACATTCTTAAGGCCAAGGCCCAAAATCCGAAATTGGACCTCACTGAAAGGATTGTCAAAAATATGGTAGAACTTACTGGGAAACTGAAGTACTCAAATGTCCGGAAAGATTTGCTCGTATTTCTAGGGCTTGTGACTTAAAACAACAGCCCTCTCCCACACGATTTTTTCACCCTTTACGAAGTGCAGCGACTGTCATTTAAAAAGAATAGATTTTAACTAAAAAATATGACTTAATCTCGAGTCAAAATGATAGTCGGAATATTCCTCGCCGTGAAACTATGCTGCAACTATATGTTCAGTCGGCCTTGGGAAATAAAAGTGCTAAATCTGGATGAGTCAATCCGCCTGAAAGTGGAAGGAGTGGTCTGGGCCTATCGGTCATACTTCAACTGCTCGGTGTTGACTTACTTCAAGAAGCTGCCCAAGCATGATAAGCACTTCATAGAGATTTTATAGAGCAAAGGAATTTATCCGGTCTAAAATGAAAAAATCGATGACTAATTTTTTAATGGAGTCTTGCTGCACTACAGGAACGATTATAGTGCCATTAATAGCAACCTGATCGCATGGATAAACCGAATCTCTTACCAAGTCATCAAATGGCAAAAGTAACATCAATAGTCACCCTAAAACTGATTCCCACAATATATTTACTCTCCTTCACTTCACACGCATCTGATGCACATTTGAATCAGATTACTTCAAAACTTTGCTATTGATAAAGAAGGAAACCAAGAGTGATTACTTTACCTTTCAAACCCCAAAGCACATGAATTTTAATAAAATGAAAATTATAATAGGTGTCAAATATGTGAATATTAATAATTGTCAAAAAATTTATAATTTGTCAAATTTCCTTCATTTTGAGGCTCAAATCCTTATTTATTTGCCTGCTATTTTGCTTGAGAGCTACCCAATCAATTTGGGGGCAAATTTTATGGCAAAGAAGACTGATTTCTCTCAGAACTGATTAAAATTGAATAATAGGCCACTAAAGTTGCTCAATTATGGCATTCAGCGATGCGGAGTGGTAGCAAAGCTAATTTGGCTATAGTTTATATTGTTGAACTCATTATTTAATTAAATATTTTAAAAAAGCCCATGATTTAAAGCCTGATTGTGCTAAAATGCTGGTTGATTAAAGCCAGCTCTAAGAGCAACTGTTGTGGCTAACCTTAAGGGTTCATAACTTGATTGGCGACATGTACGCGATATGCAGTATGTTTTCAGCCTTGAATGGAATAATTGAATGATCATCTCGATTGTTTCTTTGGCTGATAATCGTTGTGCGTCATTAATGACTTGGCGAGATAAGTATCTTCAATGAATGAGGGTGTGACGTATTTGACACTTTTGAACTTTTTGCTATCTCCAAACCTGATGGCTCCATCCTCGCCAACGAAGTAGCAGTAATCTGCTGGCTCTTCAATGATTCTCCCTCCAAGCTTTGTAATCATCTTTTGAATGACACTCTTTTCGGTGAATAAGCTGGCCTAATTGAGACAGAATTTCAAGTTTCGGAAACATTTTGGGTATATTTATTCGCTGACGGAATGTCTCTTTTGGATATTATTTTTCTCCTAGGCGTTTTTTTGTGCTTTAATCCACGACAAATTGACATGATCATAGACTTTTAGAAGCTTTTAATCCAGCTCCACTGTTTTGTAGTCATAAAGTTCATCATAATCAACTTACTTTTATTGGACTCCATATATTTTTTGCGACTTCTTGCTCAGTTCGATTGCCTTTAGTAACTGCGAATCTTCGTCGTTCCTTCCAACTTACGTTTCTTTGTATGCTTTTTTATGAATTGCGTCTGACATAAGCTATGCGGGAGACATTTTATTTTTGTTTCGGTCGTCGAAATTGAATTTTCTATCACTAACCCTCTCCTTTGACTGTTTATCGAATATTTCTATGGTATCTTTCTCTGAAAAGTTAGCTTTTTGTTTGCTATGACTCAAAGCCTGGTCTTGGAGGCATTTACCTTTGAAAATGATAAAGTAAATAATTGATTTTCTCGGATATTTATTCTGAATTTTGAATTTGATTTGGTCTACTACGATGGGATTTTCCAAATTATTCGTAATTGCTTGGCCTTTTGTGGCAGGCTTATGCTCTGCGCTTATTAGAAGTAGGACATCTTTAATCAACTTTCTGTCATAATACAATGAGAAGTTGATCATGTCTGCTTCTTCGACTTTCACTTATATTCTGCTCAGAGTTGCCGGAGTGAGGGCTAGGCTTAAATTAAACTCAGTCTCCTATGTCTCGAATTTATAGGTTTAGCTTTTTTGATTTATCTTTGCAATGCTGTTGCTGAACTTATTTATGTAGGAGTTTGCATCTTCGACTCGATAATGAATGATCGCCAATTCTTATTTTTTCGCGGCACTCATTTAAGTTTGATAAGATATTAAATTAATGCAATTAAATTTGCACAAAGTAAGATTCTTGCAGATTTGATTTTGAAGGCGGAAATGAGGCAAAAATGGGGGAAAAAGGCTAGAGTGGCCGTATCGATATGGGAGGAGAAGAAATTATCCGACGGAGGGGACATGACTGGGAGTGTGGCCTTTGCAAACAGAGTTATAATAAAATAGGAATTGATTGATCGATTGATAATAGGATGTTTTCCCGATAGAAAATAAGACTAGTTTATGATAATGTTACAGACTCGTTGAGATGTGGATAATTTATATAATTTATGTCCAAAAAAGTACAACCTAAAACTCAAGTTCTGCATGAAGATCGACCCCTCGAAAAGATGAATTAAAGCATAACTGTTATTAATTCTTCCTACTTGCATTAAGGCTATTATTATAGATCTTCGCCGGATCTCAAAAGTACCTGTGAGGTCTGTAAGAAACCTGGGAATTCTCCGTTAGTTCCCTTTTGCGATTGCTAGGACAAGGTCTTTCATCACTCATGTTTTGGTGAGTGGCTCGTCGATTTACTTTAAAAATAGCTGGTTACAGTAATTTAGGAAGATGAACATCGCTTTATCAAGTGCTCCATTTGCGACGCCAAGATCAAATTTAGATCCACCTACGAAAGAGTATGCAGGAATTGCAATTAGATTCGCACCTATTTAGTCACTCATAAGATTGTGAGTGCGGTGCTCATCCTTGTCCTGCTCTGCCTCTTGTCCTCTTTTATTACTATTTTACTGCAAGTTTTACATTTGATCCAACTGGCTGACGGCATCTCCCAGTCCGCCCTTCTCATTGGGCTGGGCACAATCGTCGGGATTTGTATCATTATATTCATTTGCCTCTGCCTGGACTGTTTTTGGGCCAATAAAATCAAAATCGAAACCCTGTACGACCGAAATGGCAGATCCCACAACAGCAGCCGATCCAGCAGAAGCAATTTTAAACGTAAAAGCAAAGCCCAAGTTCATGTCTAAGTCTAAAATTACTAATGAAATTACATTATATATTTCCATTATTCCCAACTTCCCAATATATTTTACAAACCCTTCCCAATGGCCGCTCGTTACAGTGGCCAAATAGTATTTATTATATTCAAATTATCAATTGTATACTCATTGGATCGTAAACATCAAAGACTATCAGCTAATTGTGAAAAAGTATCCGTTGCACCGCCATTTTACTTTTTTGTGATCTCAGTATACTTCGATTGCATGAATCCCCAAATACTCTGGGCTGTTGCACTAACAGTTTCCCCAACCTTCTTCGCATCGTCTTTGAGCTCTCCACTTGTCACTTTATGTTGCACTTTGGTATATGCCTTGATACCGAACTATTTGGTCTTTTCTCCAAGCCAGGTTAGTTTTTACTTCGCCTCGTCAACCATTTCATCTGTGGACATCTCGATGAAAGATTGATCAGACTTACTCGGCATCTTTCCAAACTACAGCTCGGGTTATTCGAGCAGAGGCCTGCCAAGAAGTTAGTTTTGCAACTAAATCAGATAAAATTTACATTGCATCGATAGGTATTTGCCGCATTAGTTCTCAAAAATACACTTGGTTATGTTTCAGTCAGCTCATATTTTGCAAGGCATTGCTTGAACTTTCTGTTTCCCCCATACTTCAACTTACTCAGCTCGGCTTCGCTCCACAGGTCAATACTAATGCATTTGACCTGACATACCTTACCCGCATTTTTGTATATGGCAGCACAAGTTAGACATAAAAATATGGCATATTCAGTTTCGGCCCATTGCTTCGATATTTTGGCACATTGAAAGCACTTTGTATTATCTTCCTACTCGAATATCCTGGCGAAGTTCTCGGCGATTTCCAGTTGTGTCAGCCTAGCTCCATTCTACTCTGCTTGCATCACAATTTTAAATACATTACGGGGACATATATGCAATATAGGTCAATATTCGAGATTAATTTCAGATTTATTTTGTGAGGATCACAGCAACTTCAACATGGGATCGTATGTGAGGAATTGTAAAAATTCATGATTCGTGTAAGTAGACAATTAGCAGGCTTTGAGTAACTAGTATTATAAAAAATTAGAGGAGACAACGAGTAGACTATTCATAGACTGAACAGATCATAGGAGATTATAGGAGATTATATGAGATTATATGAGATTATATGAGATTATAGGAGATGCATAAATTAGAGAGAGTTAGATGAGGCCAGAATATGTATAAAATAATGAGCTATGCCAATCAATGGGTTTAAAACTTCTGCATTTACTTGATAATGAATTCTACTGACTGAACTCCTTGCCCCCTGCCAAAGTGGTTCCATAACATTTATATTAATTTCGATTGGGGAAATGGGTTCACGAATGTCCTGTGCATAATTTAGATGAATCTGGTCTTAGATATGTCGGCATCCGCCTTCATGCCAAACAAATAGAAGAACTTTTCTGCATTGAGGTCATTGTTCGCAAAATACTTTCCAATCAGCCGAAGCCTTCGTTATAATATAGATGTACGCTAAAGTCATATCTCTACCATGTTCCAAACAATAGTAAATCAACTCCCTGAAACCTAAGCTGCCTTTCATGTCAAGATCGATTTGTTTAAATAAATTGCTTATCACTCGAGAGGAAACTGTTTCCCGAGAAGGCCCCTTGGAGATCAGCTCACGCATTACTTTTTTGAATGAGTGAAGTGTCATTCTGCGAGTCATCGGAATAGCAATTAATTCCTAAAAAAAATGGATTGGGTCCAGCTTACACTCCTGCATCGATTTTCTAAATAAAACTGACGACTCAGTTTCGATATCTGAAACACGGATATTGATTGCTGATTACTTATTGCGTTTGGGATCAATATTTTCAAATACTCCAGGACTCATATAAGACTTCATGGGAGTTTCTGAGTCTAAATAATTCTAAAGGTACTTTTATTTGCTTTGTTTTCGGAAATATGAGATTAGGCTTTGTTATCTGCAAAGTGCGGGTCCAGGTGACTGTGCTTCTTTTGATTTTGCTCATGGAATTGACGGTTCAGAGAAGACTGAATTCCATAGAGAAAGTTCTGGAGATCAATGACACTATCATCCTCGAGGTCTATTTGGTTGAAGGCCGCTACTATCTACTTCTATTGAATCTTATTGGAGAACACAGATTTGACATGATTACCAAAAATATCTAAGGCCACATTCTTTTTGGATTTAGTCATGTCTTCATAAAACTTCTTGAAATTAATGTTACCCTCCTGCATTAAATTGGCTAACTTATTCAGAGACTCACTCATATAGTAAGCGTGCTCGTTTTATGATGACATTTTATAGGCCTGTAGTGCTTCAGTAAACTACTCTCTTGTAATTGTTCCCGAGCAGTTCTCGTCGAATACATATATCAAGCAGCTTATTTATTTGGGGCTTAAGTTCAAGTTTATCTTTGCAAGTCCTTTACGGAATGAGTCTGAATCCACTTCGCCTCTGCCTTCAGCGTCAATGATTCTGAAAATAGATTCAGGGGAAATTCCAAACTTGCGTGCGCTTTATTGGAATGCGGTGATTACAGATTTTTTGCCAGTAAGGGTATCTACTTGCACTTGGGATGTCGAGTTGTTTGTCGAGGGTTAGTTGTGCTTTTGGAAAGGAACTTTCGACTTCCGGAGTTCAGCTATTTCTTGTTGGTGGAGCTTCGCGGACGCTTCGAGATCCTCGATAATTTTGCTTTGCTTCAGGATTTTGAGCTTCAGCGCCTTCACTAAAAGACGGTAGTCTTCGAGATAAATTGGGTCTTTGATGCGCTACTACTTCGATCGCTCAGCCATTTTGAAATGAAGTTGTATTTATAAATGCAAACTTATTATGAGCAATAATAAGCTTATTATGGCAATCAAAAGCTTATTATGGCAATCATTACTCCTATCGATAATTATATATCGCCCTTAACTCAGTAATGTTAGGCATTTAATTTATCATGTTCCTCTGTGGTTGATCAGAATTTGCAGATCCTTCAAGAATTACTGCACAGGGAGTAGGAAGTCGGATTTAAAGCTAAACTTGGTGTGAGTCATGCTCTAGGCCAGTTTTAATCGTGTGTAGGTTTTGCACTGGTTTAAGATCCCGACTGAGTGCTGGTAGGGTACTAATGTGTCCTGCAGGCCATGTATCAACAGAATCGGACATTCAACCTTTTCGGCCGCATTCTAGTTATTTAAAGTCTATTTAACGAGGCAGGACACGCCTTTGCCATACAAGTCGCTTGTTATTTTTTTAAGCGATAGGAAGGGGCTTAATAGGATCAAGGCTGAGATTTTTAAAAGTGAGCCCAATTCGAAGGCGATGCCTCCTCCAATCGATCGCCCGAATATGATAATTTGGTTAGCTGCTACATCATTTCGCTAAAGGAAAGAAGCGACTCTGAGAGCATCTCGAATAATGTTTTAGGGGGAGGGAGAGCCTTGATATATCGAGTACCCTCGATACTCCATGAGGAGGATGGTGATGCCCAGTTGACGATTGATGTAAAGCGCGAACTCGTAGGTGGAGGCCATATCTTCTCCATTCCCGTGGAACATCATCATGATTTTATCGGACCGCTCCCCAATGAGAAACAAGCAAGGAATCTAGCTTTTGATTTTCCTCATTTTCTTATGGTCGATGGCTTATTTCACAAAGTTCTGTTTCGAAGTCATAAC
Organism: Brachycentrus maculatus; assembly: GCF_059751285.1. Taxonomy (NCBI): domain Eukaryota; kingdom Metazoa; phylum Arthropoda; class Insecta; order Trichoptera; family Brachycentridae; genus Brachycentrus; species Brachycentrus maculatus. Next base: position 10,559 of record NW_028281834.1, read on the forward strand.
AAACTTCTTGGTCTCGCTTTACTTTGCTTCCTTATTGAGACTATTGCTCTCCAATGGCACTTCTAGAGAAGCAGCCTCCTTCCACATTGTCTCTGCTTGATCATTTCTGGCAGTATTGAGCTCTTTCTAAGTCTAAACGGTGGAAGTGTGAGCATACGACTTTCTAAGTTTGCTTCGATTCGACAGAAACAATTAGAAATCGTTAGGGGAATTGCTCTCGCCATGCATGTACTTCTAATGATAGAATTGCGATGTGTTGTTTTCGTTGTCGAGAGGGACCAATAGAATTTTATCCTGAGCTACTTCTGATAAATACATAAATTTGGGCAAAGTCGTAGTCCGAAGGGACAGGGAACAAGCAGCAGTTTATTTACATAGGCCTATTCTATTATTATTATTGTTAATATTATTGTCTGAGTGTATTGCTCATAGGTATGCTTTAATGCTGACCTTTGACTTTCGGCGTGATGCTAGAGCTATTATTAATCCCAAATTGCTAAAGTAGTTAAAACAGCACTCAATACTTGCAAATTTATATGCATAAATAAACACCAGGCAGAGTCTGCCTCCCAGATTAAGATCGAGATTACGAGTTATTTTGATAGACATTTAAATATGATACTGAATGCAGAATATAATAAGCAGCTGCAATGGCTGAGTTATATTCATACATTCATGATTAACAAAAAGCTCAGCGACATCTTCTCTTTTAAGGAAGATAAGGAAAGGCCCTCTCATAGAATAGACCGGACGTGGTTCGATTAATCATATTTTACCTGCAAGCTTGCCTACCACCCGCACAAGCTTTCATTAATCAAAGTTAATGCGGCCATTATCGTCGGCTCGTAGGCTGGGACCCCGATGATGATCAAATGCCGATGGTTCATCAAACGGGGCACCCAATGCTCGGAAATCCAAGGCATTACTTCCTCATGCTATCAGCCGTGCGTAGATGATGTGGGGTGCTCGTAAAAATATTTATAAGCAGGATTTGTGTCCAGGTTGAGCCACTGATCGAGGGGAAGACATACACGGGAGCCCTAATAATGAAATAGACCAACCCCTTAGAGCTAGGTGCTACTTTAGAAACAAAGTTTACCGAATTGAAAAATGCTCTATATCGCAACTCCGAGTCAACGCGTTTCAATTTGAAGATCGAGCAAATGTTCGGGTTTAATGGGTAGCACTAATAGTTAGAGAGGAGACTCCCTGAAGATGCCTGGTTTTCGATTAGGAAGCAGTAGGAGTCCAATTTCGACGTAGAAATAACAGCCAGCAACTCAAGTTTTAGCACCTACTACTGGATCACCAAGAAGTACCCGACCATTTAGTTCATCCGAAAATCCTACAACAGCCTCATCATCCACTTCAACGAGGAAGAGTCAATAAGAGTGGCCTTTGCAGAAAATACTGACCGAGAGATCTTGGCCCTGCTTATCAAGACTCTGGTTGCAAATTCCACCATTGAAGATTTGCCCAAAGAACTGCAATTGCAAACTATTTATAATCACGTTGAATAAACCCAGCAAACTAACATGTAGGACCACATCTAAAAAATAGAAAAATGCCAAGATGATGACTCCGAGAAATAAGTAGAGCAATTACCTGAAAATTAAATTAGCACCATGGTGATGCAATAAAGTCGGCCCCTTTCAGAAGAAAAGATTTAAGAAGACCCATCTTTTGGAAGTCTTCATTAATTAACTACATAAAATAATGGGCCAAACTCAATGTCCTCACTCTAAAAGTTATCAGTCCCAAAATAGTTATAAAATTAGAAAGAAACTGCCAGTCAATTCCATAAAGAATAAACCAACGAAATGGTCAGCACCCAATCAATTTAAAGAAATGACAAATTTAAAAATATCTCTCAAAATCAAACTAAAGATATTAGCGGAAGTAGCGAAAATAGCTAAGCTAACAATGAAGGAATGCAGACTAAACTTGCAACTTTGATGAAAGAGTTGGCATTGGCAAAGGAGGAGCAGAGCAAGCTCATGAAAAAATATAACATCGATAAGCAAATGCGGGTAAAACTTTAAAAATAAGTGAAAAGGCTAACCAAGATATAATAATAGTATCGACGGACTTTGACAGATCGGCAGGCTCATGCTGAAAACATGGAGAAACTACAGGATAAAGACAGATTTTATAAGAACTAAATAGCCTTACTCAAAAAATAATTAAAGCAATCTGAAAGTAAAGTGAAATCATTGATCTAAGAACAAGCAGTAATGAAGAACTAAATTCAGTCGCAGCAGAGTACTGACATCCAAAATACATTGGTTGACAGAGAGAAGTCCAACTGCAAATTCACAGAAGAAGGTCTGTAGTTCCACAAAAAATAGATAAAAATGACAGAGCTCATCTAAGTGAATGAAGGCTTAAGAGCAGAAGTGTAGAAACTGCAGAATAGTCTCATCTCAGCCAACAAAAAAATATAATCACTCTCTTTATAAAGAGCCTACCAATCCAAAAACAAGTAACCAATTCTGAGTGGGACGGCAGCAATAGGAGGCACTTCTTTGCAAAACTAAAACAATACTGAGTCTAATCGAGCAAAAGACAAAACAATAAGTGATTTAGAGTTCAAGCTGCTAAATTTGGAAAGCCTCCTCAAGTACAAGCTTGGAGACTCAGGAAACCAACTGTTCAGCCTGCAGAAGATAATTAATAGCATGACTGAAAACCTTACTGAAAAGCAGGAAGAGATATCGATGCTCAAGAAGGTCAACAAGGACCTAATGAGCAAACTGATGGGCAAATGCTGAGCTATTTCGTGAATGAATACGAATATGATTTGATTAATCCATCTCTTTACATAGGATAGCGAATTGAGTGCCATTATATTATAATAAAGCTATTTAAAAGCATGCAAGAAGAAGAGCTCATCCACAAAGACTATGATTAGAATGTTCCGCCTCCGCACGATTTTGTGTATTTTGTCCTTAATCCAGGGTGCATAACCATGCAAATTACGAACTTCACCAGGTCATGAGTAAAAGGCTCTCATCCGAAGGACTTGTGATACGCTACGACCCCGAAAACTAATATATTGCAATCGGGACAAAAAATGGGCATAAGCTCATCTACAGCACATCCGAACGTATTAATCTTCTGTCCCTTAGATAAAATCATATAAAAGCTATTTAGCACCAGCGAGAACTCCATCACAACGCTTAAGTGGAGGCCGATGGTCAATACGACCTTTAAAACTTTAGTAACTGCAGACTCAGAAGGATGCATCGAGTTTTGGCATATCCCCTCAATGAAGAAGTTATTTTCGATGCGCGAAAAATAAAACATGATAAACTCTTTGGATTTCTCAAAGACGGGGGAATTATTTGCCACTGCCGGCAAAGACTGCTGTATTCGCATTTATGATGAATAAACAAAATCGATCTCGAAGACCTGCAAAAAAGCAGATTGGAATCACCAGGGGCACGACAATCGTGTGTTCGCTGTGAAATTTATCAACGAGAATCTCCTGATTTCGGGAGGCTGGGACTCAGTCATTCATGCGTGGGACATTCGGCAAGAGAAGAGCATCAAGCATTTCTACGGGGCCAACCTCTCAGGATAGTCTTTAGACTTCCAGGACGATAAAGTTTTAGCTGGGTGCTACTCCGTGAAGGACCAAATCCAAATTTGGGACTTCGCCAAAGGAACCAAAATCCACTCGATCGACTGGACCAATAATCAAGACATTTCTGCTTATGTGTACGCAGCAGGTTACTCTAAGTTCAATATCGGCATGATCGGCGCAGGCTCCTTCGGGGCTGAAAGCTCCATCCGAATATATAAAGAGGGCGATAATGGATACTCAGTAATGAACTAAATATCGCAAGTGAATGAAGGGTGTTTCTCATTTGACTTCAGCCACAAGACTTCTTAATTTGCCTTTACGACAGCCCACCATGGAGCATACATTTACGCCTTAAAGAAGAAAAAATGATTGAGTAATAATCAATATCGGTCTCAATTTATTGCCCATTTATACGGCTCCAGCTCATTTTCCACGGGAGTTTCCCAAGCTGAAAACTATTCAATCAACCAATTCTACTAGCTCTTTTTATTGTCAGTTTTGCAATTATTCTTCCTTTCCTCGCCTTTCTCGCTGACAAGAGTGCTATACTTTTAGGGCCTAACTTTCTTTTCTTTCGACTGTTTAACCGAGGTCTTATTTTTGAATAACCCTCTCGACTCTAACTCCATACTCTTCTAAATGCTTTGCAACCGAAGGCGATAGAGAATGAGTGCTATGTTTTTTTTAGCAGCAATGTTGTATTCTTGGGCACTTTCTTCCGTTTTGATTTGTTGGATAGCAGGAAGAAAATGGAATTAATTAAGCTACTTCTCACAATATCTGGTGAGTTTAATTCTTTTCAATTAAGATAGAGATTTCTCAGTTTGAAGTTTCTTTGAAGAAGGATGCCAAATATTATTGTTAGAGCGGTGCAGAGGGCTGTTGTTTATGCCTTTGTTGTGTAAAAAAATATCCACAGCTTCGTTCATATTCGAGTGAGGCTTTTTCTTTGATTAACACTTCGGGTATTCCTTGAGCTTTGATTAAAGAGAGCCATTGATTGAAATATTCCTCTCACACATTTTCGATGGACTATTCTTTTGTATAAAGCTCACTATTCTGCTTATCTTCTTGGAGATTGCATGAGATTTGATGTCTTTCAGAGTTTATGGTCTTTACATTATAAATGCATAACAAATGCACAATTTTATAACTAATAGCAATGAATAAATTAATGTGAGACAGCAATAATAAATAAAATGAGTAAATCGCATAGATAGCTTCAATACAATAAATCTTTATCTACGACCTTGTACTTACATCCAAAACAGAACACAAACACCAAACGCTTTTCCAAGCAGGATATGATCCCTCTGAATATTTTTCTGGAGAAAGGCAAGAAATACTATCATAACAATCAATTAAATGAGGCACTCAAATGTTTCGATCAGGTCATTTCAAATTATGATGAAAACTCTGCGGAATTTCTGGGTGAAGCCTGGTATCTCACAGCCGTGATCAAAATGGCCAAGAATTAATACGCTCAAGCTCTTTGTCATTTCCTCGAAGTGCAAAAGAGGGTTTTGAATTTTAAGGACAATACTTAATTCCTAATCGGCATCTGCTATAATTCAATGGGACAAATTGAGAAATCATTGGAATATTTAAACCATTTTTGTAACAAATCGCCTTCAATGGAGGCTTACTTCTATCGGGCTAAACTCCTATTTGCGAATGAATAATATTAAAGCGCATCGATAGACTTTAAAAGAACATTAGAACTTGGCAATAAATCATACAAAGCAAAGTTATTCTATTGTGAGGCTTTATCGCAAATTAATAGAACAGATGACGCCTTGATAGAACTCGAATAAATTATAAAAGAACTCGAATTACTGTCTTGTGCAGACTCAAAATCAGATAAAATATTGCCCCATTTAAAGAAAGCTTTGAACATCAAAGTTTCTATACTTCTGCGTTAAAGAAAATACAATCAAGCTGAGTCGATTCTCAGGAAGGCCGAGGAAATGGGCGAGAGTTCCTCATAAACACTCTACTACAAAGCCAAAATACACTAGCATAAATAGGAAGTCGACCAGATGATTCTTGCGCTCAACTAGTGCCTCAACGCCAACAACAGCCACAAAGCAACAGTTATGGCTCTTGAGGATTTGATCGCAGTCAGCATGAGCCAGAAGGATTTCTATGATGCGTTCCAGTATTCCAAGCGGATCCAATTCCTCAAGCTGGATAGTAAAAGACTGCTCTCCTTGTCAAAGCTTGCAGAGGGAGTGACATTTCTGATGAAGAAAAAATACGGCGAAGGTTTGCTTTTACTCGGCAGTATTTAAGCCAAATAGTTAGTAATAAAAACTGAATATTTACATAAGCATAAAGAGCAGTCCTTAGTTAATTTGTATCATAACGCTATGGGCTATGCGTACTTCTGCCAAGGACAGACGAAGGAGGCACTTGTGTGTTATCGAAAAATAAAGAAGGATTTGAATGTAAAGGAGCATAAAGCGCACTTCTATAATATCGCTTTATGTGAGGGCATCGAAGCATACTAGAATAATAAAATTGAACAAGCCATCCAGATCTTCGAGAACTCCACAAATTTTCTCTTGCGGGCAGAGCCATACTTCTATATAGCTGTGATCCTAACCATCAAAAACTTGCCATAGAACGGAGACTCGGATTTTTTCCTGAGAACAATCGAGATAGTCGACTCAGGGATAAGGATAAGCGAAAACTCACAGATGTTTTACTACCGGAGCATACTAAATTTCTACCTTGGAATGAATAACTAAGCATTGGAGGATGTCGATAAAGCAATCTAAAAGTCCGAAGATAATGTGGCCAAGTACTTTTATCTCAGGGCGCTAATATTTTTTCAATAAAAAAACTATGAGCAAGCAATTACCTAATTCTCCACTTGCATATCAATTGATGAAAACTTCTTGGATGCTTATTTGGAGCGGGCCAAAGCCCGTCTTTTAAATGATTAAGTTGAAGAAGCCTTTGAAGACTTAAAGTGCCATTCCATGTATGATGAATGGTATCCGCTGTTCCTCCTGCACCAGGGTCACTATTAAGAAATCGTGAATCGAGATGTTCCTGAGACCAATATTTTAGAGACTGCTCAATTTATGCTGGGTAACTTCTCTTAGGCAGGGCCAGCTGGGAAAATTATACTGGCAATTCTATGCTAAAGCTATTCCGAGGTTTCAAATTTGCTGAATGACGCAATAGAAATAGGATTCCCTGTCGGCTGCCTGAACACCTAGGATATTTTTATGTTGAAATCGTACTGCAGCTTCAAACTTAAGAATATTGACGAATCAATCGACTTTCTGGAGAAGGCCTAAACAACACTCACCAAGTCAGGCATAAACTCATACTGTGAAGAAGATTAAAAGAAGCTTTTGGCAATTAAGGTGAACATGGTCATGCTCACGTTGCTTTCAGGCTAAAACTCGGAAGCTCTTTAATTGTGCGACACTCTTATCAGCGATGTGTACGAGGGAAGTATTTATGATTAACTCATTCGACTCCGATAAGCTATCAGAGAGGCCTAACATTCTGAAAAAGACACTTTGGAAGATAAAGGCATAAGCTTAGAAGAACAGATATAAATAAGCTAAATAAATGGAAAATAACAGATCAAATTCTTTAAGTCTGAGAATATGTTGAGCCATTTTTTTATGGAGGAAAATTATAAGCAGATAAATTACAAATTTATTGTCGCCTTCCCAAAACTGAAAGTGCTGGATATTGAAACTGCACCTATTTAACAGCCGCTGCTTTCGTTTGACGTGGGAAATATTTAAAGCAAGCCGGAAGCGCCATGGATAAGGAGGGATGAAAATGGAGTGATCTTCACGAATGTGATTCACAAGTTCGATAACTTGAATCTCATCACTGAAGACAACGAGTAGACTCTCGAGAAATAAAAGATTAAAGAAGAGCTAAGGTTGGACCCAGAAGTCCTCAAAAAACTATAAAAGCTCTCTAAAAACAAATAATGATTTCTGAACTTACATATTTGTGGGATTTAAGTTGTTTTTAAACTCATCTATTTATTACAGTCGTACGAGGCCAATATTGCGCAATTTACTATATATTTATTATGGACCCTTTGTACAAAAAAGTCATTGAGAATTTTAGAGTCGAGATTCGCCGCAAGCACAAGGACGAAATATTCGCTGAGCGCAGAAATTACATGAATTCGGCACAAAGCCTCAAATAATTATAGTTCTTGAAGGAAGTGCTCTTAACTCCGAAACAGCGTGAAGAGTATCTGAATTAAATGGCGAAGCAATTCGAGGGCGAAGCGAGGGCCGAATGGAAATAAAATCTGACAAGGCTGTACTATTTGGTAAAGGTGTATGAGAACGAGCATCATTTGTGGGTGAGCAATGGCCTCCTACATTCCATGACAAACGCGTTCAAACAGGAATAATAAGAGATATAAAAGTAATTACAGGGCGTGCTGAAGATAGTGTGCAACATTTTGGTGGATATTCTCTATATGAATAACAATAAAAACCCCAAAGTCATCAGATCCATTCTGAGTTACGACTTCACCGATGATTTTGTGAAGGTATTCACGAAGTTCCATGAGATATAGTATCTGAGACTGCTAGCTGGCTTGCTGGAGTCGATACCATAACTCAGGTCGTACTTGTACTATAAGGGCTGTCTGAAGGTCAGCATCGATCGAATTGTTTAGAGCAGGTATCTTGCCGAGAGCAGCGGTTGTGTATATGGAAACTATGTAATTCTGTACAGTTTCGTGAAGATACATGAAATCGACGAGGACACATCGCTCAATCCTCGCAAGTACATCGTCAATGATATCGTCTCATTTGTTGAATGCGAGCTCTGCGATCAGAACCACTAACATAAAATAGAGTTGATCATGCTCAAAATCTTATACTAAATTTGCAGACTGAACAAGGATTAGGTCTATAACAAGCTTGTATACTCATCCAAAATTGTCAATAAGTGCCTGAAAACCCTCACCCAGCACCCCAAGGTTGTGGTTAGGTAGGTGGCAGGCAAGCTCATTTCTCAGATGCTCGTATCAGCCAACCCATCTCATATCGCTGTCATCTTCGACCATGGGATTGTCAACCAACTTATGGTTGCCTACCGGACAAACCAGGAGCCCCAAATGCTCGTCATCTACTTTTCGATTCTATCCAATTTAGTCGCGGATGATATTGCTTTTCAGAATTCAGTGTTCCAGCACAGTATCTTCAAAGAGATGCTTATTTTCGAAATTCAAAACACTCTCCATTCAGTAGCCATTCGATAATAACTTAGGGAGTCCGCAGAGAAGCCATCTACTGCCTGGGCAACTTCTTATGCGACAGCAACGTTTAGCGGCTCAAGGAGATGATTATAGACTTGAAGATTATAGAAATACAGCTGGAAGCGATTCAGCGAAGGGACACTGACTCAGAGACAGTGGTAGATGTACTGAAATCATGGGAGAACATGATAAACAAATGCAAACAAGGAGACGAGGAAGTCAACTGCGCGTATGTGGCGCTGGTGAACTACTACGATGTGCAGAAAGTGCTCGAAGAAATGGAATAGATCGATTTAAGTCTGGATGTGGAGAAGTTTATTGATTTTATTAATAACTATGCTGCATGACAGACTTCGTAATTGCAGTCAGAAATAATAACACCTTCATATAATCACGATCTGCTTTTCTCTGAGGACTACTCCTCCCCGTTTTCGGAGATCTCTCTTTCTTTAGTTTCGTGCAGATGCTCCAATTCATCTTCTTCTTCCATGATATTGATGGGCTTCTTGTTGAGCAGCTTGCTCTCCTTCTGAATTGTGTAGATGAGATAGTTCGAAATGCCTTTGACTGCACTAAAATCAGCATGATTTCTACTTCATTTTGAGGTCGTATATTTTCTATTGGTCAAACTCCTGGCTGTTCTTTTCGAACTCCCTGCGAACCATGCCAAGAACATACTGAGCCGCTCTTGGCTCCTGCACCATGCGCGGGATAAGCTTCATACAATCCCTGTAGATAAGTAACACCGATCGGCTCTCAACTGTGTACTTCATTGGGTTCATCTGATGCTTACTGTTTAATTAATATAATTGAGTCCTATTAAATATAAACGATACAATGTTGAATCAATGTTGAATCGACGCATGAATAGAGTATAATTCATACATTCTTATAATGTTAATCGTCAGATTTAATAATAACAACGATCTAAATTAACTAATTCAATTCAATTCAAATTCAAATCTAATTACTCGAGAGCATACTCATGTCTCATTCAAAGCATTCAGAGTTTTCGTCTTATTCCTACTCCAATCACAAACATCAGCAGCCATCACATATTTCGACAAATTCCTTGCTGGAAATAACTGAAAGTAGCCCAGAATTGACGCATGAACTCAAAGTAATAAAGAGATAGCTCAAAAAGAAGGTAGATCGCAATTAATTCCTTGCTGCCATCAGCAGTAAGCTCTCCATCTCTGAGCTATCCAAACTAACTGCTCGTCTTCCATCGCATTCGCTCACGAAATAGACCATGAAGGAAAATATATCCTCAAACGCAAAGTTCAATGGAAAATATTAATAGTATCAAGAGTCATAATTCAAATTCACACAACCAAATTGTTAAAATGTTTATGATCACAACAGAATTGCTGGCATGCCGGACAATCATCGACTGTAAGCAGCATTAAACTAACTAATATCGAAATTCCGGGGCTTCTAAGTTAGCATAGATGGCAGAGTCCACGAACTTGAAAATGTGAGCAAATTTCAAATGCATCAGTCCCCAAATGAACAACTATTACATTAGGTTACTACAGTAAAATAGCAGAATTAGTGGAAGGATTAGAAACTGAATAAAAGACTCGCCGAAGTATAAGCAGTGATCTATCGAAAGGCAGATCGCACAGAACTGGACAAGTTGTTCAAATATCATTAACTCTTAGCAATATAGCTACAACAAATTCAACAACAACTCTCAGCGAAACTCCATTCCTAAAATTGGCGAGAGGTAAATGACACAACCAATATGTCAAAGATTTGTGAGTAAGTGTACGCAAAAATAAAAGCAGATGTCACAAAGCTTTACGCAGAAGGTAACATGAACCAGAGGAATGATCAAAGATAAACGGAAGAATCACTAACTACAAAAATATAAGAAGCTATCTTGCAAAGCGGATATCTTCGGCAGAAAAACCAAGATATATCATAATTATTGTAATGTCAAGAAGGGCTTCGTAAGCAACTCAGTCCAGTCAGTTTCCAGCTCAGGTAACTATCAACCCGGATCAATATTGTCGAACTCAGGGAACAACAAATGACAAGAGCAGCAATCGAAACAGACGGCATGAAGAACATAATCGAAAATTTTAAGATCTAGCTCTATGCCATCCAGAACAAAAGCGAGTCTATTGCGGAAACCACCAAATAGTACTGCCGACAAATTAATAAAAGTTTTGAAAAGGAAATGGAGCGGAAGATGGCCAGGGAAATATCAATGCTCTGCGAATAAATGGGTCAGAAAATGACAAATATGTTAGCCAACGTTATCACGAAGGGTTAGTATACAGAAGATAATGGGAGAATTGCGGAAAAAATTAAAAGGCTGAACAATCAGCAAACATTTTTGTAAAATAAAGTCGAATAAGTCTACTAAATGGCTGACAGAAATGAAGAGAATTTATTAGCGAACATATAAAATATATAGGAACAAATAATGAAATCGCATAACTATGTCACAACTTCGCTTTAGAGCGCCCACTGTAAAGTTAAATAAACTCTTAAACCCTACATTACAAGCTAGTAGCTACAAAAAGTAGCCACTGAAATCTAATTCAAAGTTACAAAGTAGCTGCATCTTCAGACGAAATAACTATGCCTCCATGTACAAGAACAGTCGAAGATCAATGAGATACTGTGCCAATAAAACGTTGTTGCCAAATGGGCATGGGATAAAAATAAGCTGAAGGGCGGAAACTTAATTTAATGGGACCATCAATTGGTTAACACTCTGCCATAAAATTTCACATGGAGCTCAAGTTAAGAGGCAATGCTCATAACTGTGAATAGCGGGGGCTACTATAAAATTTAAATAGGCGTTTTCTCCAAGAAGAAATCGACAGTGCAGCTCATCGTGAATGGTAAGACTATAGTATCGGCCGTTAGTTCAAGCTCATATGTTTTGCATCACTCGAGCGGCAGACTGAAGGACGTTGGAGGCAAGGAAAATACAGTGTCAGGCCTGACATTCTGTGATTATTTATTGCTGAAGGACAACTCGAAAATGGCAGTGTCATACTCGGGAGAGAGCCAGGCATCGGGGTTCATCAAGGTTCAAAGGCTCTGATATCCTCAATTTAATATTTTGCTAATTTACCATATGTATACACAATATTTCCCAGAATTCCTAATTCCTCCACAGATAAGTAGCAAACAAGTAAAATGTGGTATCTCTATAAAATTAAGTATATGCACATCATCTACTATTCTTTTTGCTATTGAACACCTTATAGACCCAGGCCGCAGATATGCCCTCGAGTATGATGATACCAATTCCAACCCAGTTGATGATGAAATCGGCGAGGAGCACATACATTTGCAATCGAATTTGGAAGACATAGATGCAGATTATGAAGAAGCTGATGATCATATAGAATAGGACTTTGCTCGGCTCTTTTTATATCACTCCAGCCTCGCCGATTTTCGAGCGGATGATGTGAGTAAATGCCAAAAGCACGAGAATGATTGCTTCAGTGCTGATGCTATATTGAGGCATTGGGTATTTCTGAACTTTGTAGATCAGCAGGCCAATCGAGATGATCATGTAGATAATGAAGAAGGCGGCATCATAGAAATTGAGGCCGAGGAAAGGGATTGTCATATAGGTGTTGATACTGAGATTCTTGCGCAGTTCAAGGAGCTCTGCCTATTCGTTTCTTTCCTATGGCTGCATGATCTGCCTGATTTAAACTTCAAATTGATAGTGAGATTACTCTGATGAATAAGGTCAATAAATAATGGCACATCATACATTTAGCAGTTTAATCCTCATGCTTAAAACCGTATATTGGGAAATTTATTATTTTTTGCTGACCACGTCGCTGGCACATTCCCGGAAATATGATTTATCCTCATCTGACAGCAAATGGTATTATATATATTTCTATTTCAGGCTGTTTGCCAGCTCCACGAATTAGTACTGCTTCCTTATTTCCTCTGTCATTAGGCTGTCCAGGGCATTCTTCTCGTTTATCGATCCTTTTTTCCTTATGCTTTACTGCTATCTCTTTCTCCTTGAGTCAGTGAGCTTCTTCATCGCTTCATTTAGCTCGACCCCTCCTATCTTCAGTTTTGGGTTAAGTGTGAACATGTCCCGAAAAATGCCGCTTTCAGAAGTTAAAATTCTCCTTGAAATGCTCGCAAATTGTTGATCTTGTTCCAATTACTGTTAATTGATGTTGTCTTCAAAAATGAAAGGCGGCTCTCCGTTTACCAAGATAAAGCAGCAAAGGGGCTGCCCTTTTTTGAGAACATCCGAGAAGGAATCATGCTTATGGTAGAATTTACCCAATTTGATAATCCGTTAGTTGATCTTGACGTTGGGAAGAAGCTGCAAGAAACTCAGAGTTTCGAGCGGGTGCATAATCTTGAAGACTTGATAGACAAGCTACTCTTGAAACCTGAAGCCTTTGTTTTTTTATATGGCTGGATAAAGTTGCTTTTTGATTTCATAGCCGAATCCCTGAAACCCTCCCTCTCTGACTAGTTCTATGATCTTTTTCTCCTTCAAAGTCAGCTTACTTTTCGTATTCAGCTCTTGGTCTTGCATGTAAGCTGCATTTGAAAGAGCATTGAGCTTCGCTTAATTTGTGAAGTAACACACTTCGTAAATAAGTTCGCCCAGGAAGCTGAAAACTAGTTATTTGTGGTGTTCTTGCCTTAATAAATGCTCAGTGAATAAGTAGAGAAGTGGGGAAATTACTTGCAACTTCGAAGTGATATAGGGTTAAAAAATGCCGAAGAAAATGGTTTGGATCAAAGAATTATATCTTTGGCACTCAAAATTTTTAGTTTCCAACAATTAAACTAGCTCAGGAATAGCAACCTGGTCGGATGGGATACCCATCCACACAGTGGAATCCTTCAAGGAATAGTGTTGTAACACTTTTTTCAAATAAAAAGGAATAATCGAGTGACGATTTTCGCATAGTCCTCTTTCCATTGATCTCTTGAATAGATTCTATAAATGCTCAATCCCTATTATCTTGCCCAATGTTATCACCTTGTCGAAATTAAAAGGCTGCATTATAGTCACTAAAATAGAGGTAGAATGACCCTAATGATACTTCATGAGCAAATGGATGTCTTCGGGTGACAGCTCTTCTGTGAGGCTTTTTAGCGACTCGCACATGAGGTACTATTGGGACGATAGCACTTATCGGTACCCCTTTTCCGTTTTATGTTTTTTAATCAGCCACTTGACATGCGCTTTGACCTGATTTTCAATTTATGTGGGCGTCATTATTGGCTAGTTCTAACTCAAAAATTTCAAAATTTCATAGATTTCGTTTTCTAGCTTTGCTATTCTTTTCATGTTGATCTTACGCATTTGGGAGACATTCGACGTGTTGCTAATGATGGATTCATTGAGCTTGTTATTTGAGCCGCTGAACCCCTTTCTAAGTTGGCTTTGTGAGAGGCTGATATCTCCAACCTTGGACTCTTCTTGATACTTCTATAAAATAGCAAATGATTTCTTCATGATATTGTCGGATGGATGGCTTTTGTCCTATGTATACTTTCTATTTTGAAATGAGCCGAACATTAACCCTTGAACTTGTCTACAGGATTGGTCAAGCTGGCTCGCTGTTGGGCCTGTGTTGTCCCCTGCGACATAGTGAACGCCCATGCATAATGTAAAGCTGTTGTTCTGTTACTCACGATTGACATAGACTGCATATGAGCAGCTTATTTTTAGAGGAGTCTGCAAAATCCATTACGTTACAACCTGGCATATAAATTTCCAAAGGAATGCCTCTGAAGGTTGTGTCTTGTACATAATCTTTTACTTATACAACTTCAGAGTATACTTGAGATTCCCTTAGAATAGTTTATGGTTTTTTAATTGTTTTAAAAGATTCTCGGGCGACAGTTCCAGGAGTGCATACTCTTTCAAACAATTTTTGATGCCAATTTGGTAGGTGTTATAGTCGTCATTACATTGCCGAATGAATCCCCTGCCTGCAGAGTAGAGATGCTGCACAACTTTATCGATTCGATCGAGGGAATACTCGCTCAAGACAGTATTAACGGAGAGGCGACTGATGTTCCATTGCCTCGCATTCCCGAGCAAAGTGCTGAAATTATTCTTGGCTGTTTCGATAAACCCGAAAATCGCGAATATCTTCTACGATATTTTGACAAAATTATACGAGAAGACTACTACATCGCTTGACAATGTTGGATACTTTTTATGCTCATTTACAAGTCCTGTTTAGTTGATTGAAACGAGATCATGTCTCCTAATACAGTCCTATTCCTGCTGCTGTTCGCCATTGGCATCGTTGAAAGAATTGCGATTTTATTTGTAAGAATAAACGTAATTGACCAGAATAGTACAAAAGTTCAAAGTTTTGGTTAAGTGTTCTTCAGTAGTATCAAAATCTTACTGCCAGAGCGCCTATATTCGAGTATAATGCGGATGCTGCTCTAAAGAAAGAGTTTTATCAGGGCAAATGATTGTTTTACTGCTGTAATGATGCTTGGTATATTAATAGAACACACTGAAAAGGTTTTGGATGATTTCTAAGTGATGAAAGGGCAGCAAGTGCTTGATTTCAGACGTTGTAAAATGTTGGGGAACATTAGTCTTCGTGGCCTGTACTTTAGTAATAGCACTCATTATAATTTATTATGATTGTTAATATGGCATTTCGGACAATTCGCAAATGAATATGGATATGGTCCCCGATAACCAGATGGCTTCGAATTAATAAATGATATCATTCAATTAAATGCCGCATCCTTGCGCATGGTTGTTATAATGAAGGCGCATTCTATTATAATGAAGGAACGTGATAATTACAATTTATCAATAGATTAATTAAATTTATTTGATGAAGAACTCATTCTGTTTGAAATCAGTCACTTCGTTTAAGGACATCAGCTCGTCACCCCTCAATAGATCTTCTTCCAAAAGCCTTTGGAGTTTCGCCAAAGACTCCAGGTTCAAAAAGCCGAAAGTTTAGTATCTCTGCATTATAACGAAGCTGCGATAACATCTATGAAATTCCATCTGCCATGAGGAAAAGGGGAACTTCGGTGGGGTTTGGCAACAAATCTGATTTCACTAAAGATCTGACCAGCTCTCCTGGCTCCTCCAAGTATAATTTAAAGACTTTGTTCGATGAAAACACCAAATCCAAAAAGGGGTTCTCAATGTACGTCTCTAGATAGGTAATTTCTTCATAATCCTAGGCTATACCTTCTCGAGGGCACATTCCCTTATAACCACTTAAATTCCCAGCCCCCAATAAGTATAATAACATGAAGCTCGACGCTGGGAGGCAGTACTCAATGAGGAAGAAAACAATCCCAATCGATAAGACAATGTCCATCGACAGCCAGAACATATACCCTGGCGCAGGAACATATGAAAACCCGGAATCACTTTCCCCAAAAGGCAAATACATGGTTTCAAAACACCGAGGCACAGGAGCTACTCTTTTCAATCCCAAGAAATCAATCAGATTCTTTTAATTCAGTATTTCGATGAATAACATAGAAAATGTCAATCCAGGGCCTGGCAGATATGAAGATGTGCAGCCTTTGTCAGATCGAGGGCATTACACCCTAACCAAATCGACAGGCTATGGGAAGAGACTATTCGACAAAGAGCGAAGAGTGGTCGAGTTCGAGAAGAAAGCAACTAAGAACTATTTGCCAGGGCCGGGCGCGTATCGATCGCCTTCATAGTTCGGGCATTATGATGGAGATGTTTATAATCTTCACAACTCGCTGTATCGAACCAAATACAGCAAGGATAGCTCTTCAAAGCTGGATTCCTAAAAGCTATCCAAAAGAAGGCAGTGAGCTGAAGCATAAATTGATTCAGAATTTAATATTTAATAATATTCATTTAATTTTGATATTCATGAGCGTGAATAGATAAATCTCATTCCGCACATTATTCTACAGATGCTGCTGAATATTGCTATGATGATCTAAAATAAGGAATTATATCAATCATCCTTCAGTTCAGATCCTTGTTGGTTTGGGCTAGGAAGTTATACATCATTACGCTATACCAAAGTTTAATATTATTGTCCTAGAATTTCGGATGAGTTATAGTCTTCACCCAGTCATTCTTCAGCACGCTTTTTAGTGTGATGTAGCAAGATAGGGCTGCGAATCCTCTTTCACGCGCAAAGTCCTTTATCGAAGTGCCTTCAATGTCATTCATACCGTACTTTTCAAAGGCTGCATCTTGCTCCTTTAGAAGGCGGTACTTTCTTGAAATTTGAAAGAGCAGGAATTGTCTCTTGAAATACTCAAAGGGAAAGTAATTAAATTGGAATACGCGAAAATCTTCCTTTATAAAGAAAGGGTCCTTGTACGGCTTTAATTATTTTCTGGTTAGCTTGGAGTACACCCATCGAAACAACTTGATAAACATCCTGGGGATGCTCGCAGTAAAGAGATTTACGACTTTGTTGATAGTTCTAGTTCCAGTGACGAAATCCCCCCCAATGAAATGCAGGACATCCGCCAGTTCATCAGACGAGAAGTTACGGTAATCGAGCTTGGCACTAAGTTCGTCGATGATTTCGAAAAAATCAGTTTTGAATTAATCGTAGTATGCAAATTACTCTTATCTCTTTGAAAGTTCACGGAGAACGCCTAATAATCGTTCCAGTAGTATCTTGTGACTCTACTCCTGCAAATTTTATAGAATCTATTTCCGTTTGTCGACTGCTGTGTCGAACAAGAAGAAGGATGGAATTGCATTGGGGAAGACCCAGAGCAGCACGGGGATAAGGGTTTCCGCCAACGGTATGGCTAGCAGTACTGAGTAGGGAATAAATTTGAGAATATCTTGGACAATGCGTAAACTCTCCGCATGCTCGTACCCCGTGAACTATGCCCGGCCCTTAGTTTTGTATAAATTGATCATCCATTTGCCATCCGCCCAGAGATCCTTCGATCCTTGCACGACCGTATACTTGGTTTCCTTGAGGATGAATTTGATCTTGAGAAAGAGGGTCTGCTGGTTATTGCCAAAGATTTTAGCCTTGACTTGCTCCATTTTGTTATGATCCAGCACATAGTATCGATTAGGAGTGAGGAGGCGCCCCACCCTCGGAAGCACTCTATGATGCATTTTATAATATTTAGTAAACATTATTAAATTTAACTGTGTTTTACGCAAATATACTGCTCCATAGAGTATTGCATCATTCGGAGGGGTTTTTCACTCGATAGGCTGGAAGTGCAGATATTACATGATTTAATATATTCTTTGAGTTCTATTATCATGGTTATTTATTCGTACAATTGAATTTAATTGGAATTTGTATTGTATTGTATATTCCTATTGATGATCTGCTTATTTGATTACTTGCGAGCATATTGGGGTTGGGGTTGGGGTTGGGGTTGGGGTTGGGGTTGGGGTTGGGGTTGGGGTTGGGGTTGGGTGGGGTTGGGA
>NW_028281835.1:0-29093 GCF_059751285.1 Brachycentrus maculatus
TCCCAACCCCAACCCCAACCCCAACCCCAACCCCAACCCCAACCCCAACCCCAACCCCAACCCCAACCCCGATGGGCTTTAGTGCTCTTCTGCATTATTTATAAATTTCGGATACAGAGTAATAAAATACAATAGATAAACGGATAATGATTGCTCTTTTCATATCAAAACATCATCAGAAAATTCATCCAGTTTATAATGCAGCATATAATGGGATCAATAATATCAGCGGTGACCGGTATTAAATAATTTTAATGAAATTATTTAATGAAATTATTTCAAATGAATTCTAATAATTCTTTCAAACAACTAATTAGCAAAGCAATAATTTTATGGACAGTATGAAAATTAAGAATAATCAAATGCTTATCGTTAGGTCGACCACTTGGTACAAGGATTCACACTCGCTATTTGATTATGAGGCAAATAAAGTCTAATCTAAAATATTCTCATTCCCGATGGCAACAAAGTCCGTTGCTTTCTATCGGATGCGACAATGTACATATTCTTTAATCAGTTTAGCCTCGTAAGTGATTATCGTCGATGACAGCATGGACACTTCCAAAATCGATTTCTAGCAATTTCAAATGTTGACGCATTTTGAAATTAGGCAGCACACTTCAGCCAATAAATTGCACCTTAATTTCAACGATTCCTTTAACTCTTCTCTGAAGATGAAGAAAATCAACAGCGAAAGATTGAATACCGATGAATCAATTTCGTCGTACCACAATAAAGAATAGGAAACTTACTTAATTGTCCGAAAATTCAAAGACATCAATAATGAGCAGAAAGGATACAAGCTAGTACCTGGTCAGATCATAAAACTTGGCAGGGTGGAGTACTTTGTTAGTGAAATTCGATAGGGAAACAATGTCATGACAGCTCACAACAAATGCAAGAATACTCCAACGACCTGCAATCGAACTGTTATGAGATATAACAGTGCTGAAGAAAAGATTAAATAAAAAGGATCCTGTAAAATATGTCTAGAAGAGGTTGGCACCTCTGATAATTTCTTGTTTAACCCCTGCAAATGTTCAGGTTCTTGCGGGACAGTACACATCGAATGCTTAATTCAATGGATTCACTTCAAGGTTAAGAAATAAGTGTTTGGGGGAACCCTTCACTTCAATTTCAATAAATTTGAGTGCGAAGTTTGTAAGCATGAGCTTCCTATGATAATTGATGTTGATGGTCGTCCCCGCGAACTCTTACCCATCCAAAAGCCAGATGACAACTATCTGATTTTGGAAGGAGCTTGCGAAAAGACGAAAAGTGTGATGATCATTCAGAATGTACCGAACACAGGTATCAAATTAGGAAGAGGCCATTAATGTGAGATTCGTATCACAGATATATCAGTATCGAGAAACCACGCCCTCATAAAGAATGTGGGCAATAGCTTCTATGTGTTCGATAATAAATCTAAGTTCGGAACCCTTGTCAAAGACTAAACAATGTCATTATAGATCGGAAGATTATCTCGAGGAGTCCAAATCGGCCGAACCACCCTCAATTTTTAAATTAAAAAATAAAATGCCCGCGTTGACATCAAAACTGAACATGGGTCTCGATCCAAACCTGAATGATTCTAATAAAAATCAACTATTATCATCATCTGGCTTATTCAATTTGTTTCTAATGTATGCAATGTATGCAATGTATGAAATGTATGCAATGTATGAAATGTATGAAATGCATGAAATGTATGAAATGTATGATATAAATTAAATAACAGTTTAAATGATAAAGAAAAAACTCGATCTCAACAGCTTGCTCTCGAAGTATGAAGGAATGGGGCATCACACAGTCTCAGGAGGATTCGATAGTCAAGTTCGAACGTACGATCAAAGGAATGAAGATCATTACGATCGATAACAGTTTAAATCTAGAACCTATCACGACGATCAACCCATCAGTGGACAAACTGAGCAAATTTCTGGCAATTTTCAAATGTCTAAATCGTAGTGCGAACAGTTTTTGCTGCGAGTGCGATAACAGCTAAGAAACTAAGAAAGAGGATTATCAGGTTTCACAGAAAATGCCATTAAGCATGTTCACTAGAGGTTCCAAGCTAACCATTAAAAAATAAAAAGATAAATATTAGAACTACTTGATCGAGCATTTGCCGAAAACTAAAGATATATCTCTGATTCGCTAAAGAGCCAACACTCAGGCGAGCCAGCATAATTTCAAAGTGTTCATAAGAAAATAGGGGAAATTGACGAATGTATTAATCGACTCGTCTATGGGCTTAAGGGTAATTTATTTAGTGAGATGTAGGTCAGGAATACCGGAAATCAATCGCCTAAACGGTCATGAAGGATTTTACAATTGAAATCGCTGATCTCAAACAGCAATCGAAAAGAGCGAAAGACTAGTACTTAGAGAGCATGGGGGAGGTGGAGCCCGATAGGCAACGAATCGAATGCATAAAAGAAGATCTGCATCACCTATTCAAGATTTCTAAAAAAACAAACCATATAATTCAAGAAAGCTTGTTTTCAGCATTGGGAGCAATGGTAGGCAACCAGCATAACCCGCAAAATTCCCGAGGAATAGTCTCAAACGATATGCCCGAATCGAAGTCAAAGCAAAGGAAATCATTTTTCAACTTCGGATTTTAATCATGATTTATCTTTCGGCGATCTCATCATCCATCTTATCAGAAATCATTATTGAATTTTATTGCTCGTTTGCCCGATCGAGAATATTTTTCCAGAAATAGCATTTATTGCTGGCATCTCCAGTTTCCAATTTAAATCATGAAGACTTAATATTTGAACAGTCCCATTTCATGTTAAAATCGAATATTTTGCATGCCATCGGCTGATATATTCCCATTCAATTTTTCGTGATCTCTCAAAATATACTGCAAGAATGCCATACAAATTAAAAATAATATGGTCCATGCCGAAAGCTCAGCAAACAATCACAACTTGATTTCCAGCCAAAAATATAAATGGGGATCCAAAATGGGTCGGCGTAATTTTTCTACAGAATTTATGTTTCGGAAATCGACTGCTAAATTCTGATAGATTGAAGGGAAATTTATAATAATATTTTTTGAAATTTAAGAACCATGAATCAAGATTACGACTATCTCTTCAAGCTTTTGCTTATTGGAAATACTTCTGTCGGAAAATCCAGCTTACTACTCAGATTCTCAGACAACATCTTCAGTGAGAGGTACCATATCCTTTAAACTTAGTTTCTTGCCCACTATCGGAGTCGATTTTAAAATACGGACCTTCGAAACTAGTGGAAGCACTGTCAAGCTCCAAATCTGGGATACAGCTGGCCAGGAGCGCTTCAAGACCATTACTGCCTCTTATTACAAGGGCGCACATGGTATTATTCTCGTGTATGATATCACTGATCGTCAATCCTTTAAAGACATTGAAAACTGGCTCACAGAAGTCGATAAATACGGGAACGAAAACGTTGTTAAGCTCTTAGTCGGCAACAAATCAGACTTGGAAGCCAACAGACAAGTCAAAACTGAAGAAGGAAAGAATTTGGCAGATTCGTTGGGAATAAAGTTCTTGGAAACATCTGCAAAAGATGCCGTGAACGTTGAAAAAGCCTTCACAACATTATCAAATGAAATAAAGTCCAAGGTGCAAGGAAGGCCCAACCAAAAAACCGGTGGACCAAAGCCCACTGCCCTCAAACCTCCAACAGACGATAAAAAAAAAAGTGGATGCTGCTGATTCTTCATCTTCCCTATAAATTATCTTTATTCACTGACGATGGCTATTTATTTACAATGATATATTTGAGTAGAGGCGTTTAATTACATAGATTTATATTTACTTTAGATTTTTTCATGTTAATTCTTATTGGAATATTTATTCATTCATAACTAAGATGATTATCAGCGATGTTCCCTTCAGTTGAAAATCTTTGGCCAAATTTATGAAAGGCTGATGGCTTTTTCGAAAGCTGAAACCTCAAATGTGACTCAGCTGCCTTTCCTGTGGATTTTATATGATTGAAGGTATTATAAAACTCTGAATCAAGCTTCAAATAAGAATCTCTCTAATTACTGAGAAGTCGCTGATATTTCTTAATTCTTTGACATCGGCTTTTCCACTATTTTTTCGATCCGATTTAAGGAATAATTTAGATTATTTTTTTATATAGGCTTTTGTTTTCAGACATAATTTTATTGCGATGCTGTGATTCAGTGTAGGAATTTTTCAGAGTTTTCTGAGATATAATTTCCGTGATTTTTGGCACAGAATACCGAGACTATTTCCTTTATATTTCGAGGAGCGTGCTTACAAGCTTTTGATTTTAGCTTTTCCTGCGTTTTTCATCATTATTTTTGAACTTCGAATGAATCTGATCGAAGAAGCAAGAATGTATTTTGGGATTTTGCGGGTAGAGTGATCGGGCTGCGAGTATCCTATTGTAATGGGAGGCCCTGTGCTGAAGATCCCCCCATGTTTATGTCTTATTATTTCGTAATAAGGGATTTTTCATGTTTATTTTAATGAATATCAATATAATTAAATGAATGAATATGCAGGTTGATTGCTTTCTATATTTGTATTTTCATTTTGATTTATCATGGCTGCTCAGATTGTGAAATATATTTATTGTACAAATGCTACTGAGAGTCAGTTTAAGTCAAAAACCCACTCTAGCATTGGCTGTTCTCAGTTTTAACGATATTTACTTTAGAAACATCCTAAATGTCAATGAGCCATTACTCGAAATTATTAAACCAAGTCTCAAAATTAAGTCGCCAAATAATGGAAATTCTTAGAGTTATAATGCCAATTTTATCGTCGAGAGTATACAACTTCGAAATCCAAAAGACGTGTTCATTTTTCCAAATCGAAAAATATACACAAACAAACAAAATTTCCATAAAATCTCATTCCCCTCAACAATCTTCATCTATATTTCTTTAAAATTAGCAATTACTTCGATATACTTCGATATACTTCGATATACTCCGATAATGTATGCTTTTAAAACGCCCGTATTTTATTCACCAATCAATAAAGTTTTATTTATTATTTTAGATATAGTAGGGTATGCTACCTGAAATATTGTCAGAGTCTAAGGCCAAAAAAGTAGAATGTGGGCTTCAAGCAATTGAGCAAATGCAGCCCAAAGCTGATTTCCGTGCCTCTGCCTTTAGTGGTAACCAGAAAGTTAACGTAGTTACATAACCTGAAAAAATGGAAGAAAAACAAATAAGTTTGAAATAATATTTGGGTTTGGAGGAACTGCATGAAAAAATATAAAATTTATAAAATCGGATCAGGAAACTTGAAACGGGAGGGCATTCGAAATCAATTAACAAGAAAAATCGAAGAAAGGCAGGCGAAATCTAAAGGTAGTTTAAAGTATATAATTTCAATATTACAGTGCATTTTCGAAGATTGTGGCAAGTATTACGGCTCAGAGACCTCACTGAAGAACCATATGAAGCTTAAGCATCAATTTCAATGATTACTATAGCATTTGTGAAATACCCTAGTCATCTATGTGTTACAATCATAAATTTATAAGCCACATCTATAAATAACATATAGATTTGTGTTATATAGCATAGCATGGCCAGCAGATTGCAAATAATTTCAGAAAGGATAGGCTCTCCAGTCAAGCCCTCATTTGGAAACGTGTATATAGTAGCAGCTAAGAGGACTCCGATTGGTTCATATATGGGGAAATTGTCGCATTTGAAGGGCCCGTAGTTGGGAGCCATTTCTATCAAAGAAGCCCTATCCTCAGCTTCAATCGATCCGAAAGATGTGCAATAAGTTATTATGGGCAACGTCCTATCTGCAGGAGTCGGACAGGCCCCAGCTCGCCAGGCTGCCACATTAGCAGGACTTAGTGCCGAAGCAACATGCACAACAATAAACAAGGTATGCTCCTCAGGGATGAAATCGGTTGTATATGGTGCACAGTCGATCGCATTGGGACAGCAAATCTAGTGGTCGCAGGTGGATTCTAAAGCATGAGTAACGCTCCTCACTTAGTCGTGAATGTAATTAATTCCTAACAAAGGCCAGAAAAGGTGTGGGACACGGAAATAGAACTCTAGTGGATTGCCTGACACACGATGGACTGACAGATCCTTTCAAAAACATCAGCATGGGGCTATGCGCATAAAAAACTGCAAAATAAATGTCAATAACCAGAGAAGAGCAGGATGCATATTGTCTGCTGACATATTCCAGGCACATCAAGGCGCAGAAGTAAGGACTCCTCAAATAGCAAATTGTTCCTGTTACAATCACCAATAAAACAAAAACTTAAATACTTTAAAAAGATGAAGAATCTTCAAGGTTTAATAAATAGATGGTTCCAAAGTTAAAGCCTGCATTCGATAAAAATGGAACCATTACTTCCGCGAATGCCTCGAAGATCAACGATGGGGCATGTTGCATTGTTATGATGTCAGAGAGTAAGGTTAAATAGACCAAAGTTAAGCCATTAGCGAGAATTGTGGCATACGCTGATGCAGAAATTTAGTCTACAGATTTTTGTAGAAGTCCATACTTCGCAACGCTGAAAGCTCTGAAACTTGCAGGCTTATCTTCTGAGGATATAGATTACTATGAGTATAATGAAGCTTTTTCTATTGTTCCGATCGCAATTATGAAACTACTCAAAGTTCCATAATCTAAAATGAATGTGCTTGGGGGTGCAGTAGCAATGGGACACCCTATCGGAATGAGTGGAGCAAGGATCATACAAAGCTTAATGACAACTTTGAAGCTTAAAGGAGGAAAATATGGACTGGCTGGAATTTGCAATGGAGGAGGAGGCTCTACAGTGATAATAATTGAAAATCTATGATTCAAGTCATATCGCTTATATTATACATTCGGATATTATACATTCGGATATTGTGCATTCAGATATTGATAATTTCGAAGCCTTTAGAATAGATAACTCTAATAAATATAGAAATCAGCATTGCAAGCATAACACTCTCTCAAAATGAATCCTACAAGACTGGCTCCAAATAAATTCACATACTTGAACTCTAATAAAGTGATAACTGAGTTCGTTAAAAATGGCAATGTGAGTGAAAACAGACTGTCGAAGAGCAAGTAGACCACCAATGCATATGTATATCTAAGATAAATTAGGTAAAATGCAAAGAGTCTTAAGTTGAGTTTCGTCGCAATGCAACCAATAAATAAAATAGGATTGCTGATTTATTGGCAACAGCTCAAATAATGTCAGCCTTGGATCATAGAAAAAAAGCAAAAAATTAATAAATTTTGAGAAATCAAGTAGCAATATTCTCATTTAAGTGGCTATGATTGAACTGATGAAAGAGGACATAATTACTCAAGCAGTTGATGCAATGCACGGGAAAGTTACCAAAGTATTCTCCAGAAACTTCCTAGAAAACCCTTCAAATGAAACCTTCAACATAAAACGCAATACAGTCCAAAAATGCGCAAATAAAACTCGAGGCACTCGAAGAGTAATGCTCGTTAAGTCAAATAAAATGAAAAATCAAAAGAAAAGGAAGAGTTAAAAAATATAACAATCAAGCAAATTATCAAACTCGAATCTCAATAATTAGAATAACTCAGTGTATCATTAATCACTCAATTGCATTCCTCATGAGGAATCGAAAAGAAATGAGAGTCTGAAAAATAAGATAAATTTAAAATCCTATGATGCCGTCTATCGATAAGAAAGGAGAAGTGCAGTTTCAAAGGCCTTTGGTTTCTTTTGGAAAAAAGACAATTAAAGAAAAACTCATAGCCATTTTACTACAGACGAAAAGAAGAAAAATACTAAATAGCCTCAGAATAAACACTATAATAATCACTATGAAAATAAGAATGAAAAAAAAGATTACAGCAAAGAAAACCCTCGCAGAAAGCAGATCCCTGAAACAAAAGACGAATAAAATAAAATAACAGCAAAAGATCTTGAAGAATTCTTCAGCAATGAATCCAACTGCAGACTCGAAGGCAAAAAAAAGTATCATGAAAGGTTCGCTAATGTACAAAATATTTATTGTCTGAAAAATTGATAAGCTATTGTTCAGTTGATGATCAATTTATTCTTAGATTATCACAATTATGATATTGATGAAGCTATGTATAATGCTGACATGCGCATAACATTCAAATTATAAAATAAAAAATCATAATTTGGAAAAAGAGTTGATCCTATTTTCCCCTGATTACTTTTGAAGATGGTTGATTGCAATGTTGCTTATGTTCTTTAATAAATTGATAAGGATGGGCTTATCAGGTGATTCAGAATTGCTATTTATATATATAAATAGGGTTTGCCCAATCTGATAACAGTTGCAAGTTCCCATGTTTTTTCCATTTTATTTAAAGTGATAGACTAATAAATTATAATTGTCTTTAGCTATCTGCATAAATTTGCGAAGGATATTTCGACCTTCCTGGGAGTAGTAAGCTCTGAGCAAAACAAGGCTTACTTCGCTAGTCAGTATTTTATACATTTATATCGAAGATTTGGCATATTTTGCCCGAAATTACTGATCTGTGATCAAAGCATAAGCAATTCCGAAATTCAGCTGCTCCGGAAATTCCCTTCCAATCACCCTCACAACAATAAAGCTGCGTCGAAACTCCTAAAACTGCAGCATTGTTCCATAATGCCGATGGAAGTGATCATACTAATTTTAAATGCTGATGAGAAGTATGGAGTTCGATCGACAATACTCTAACAATTGTTTCAGCCTAGTGATCGACCATTATAGTTTTATGGAAAGATTGCCAGAAGATACCACTAAAACAGATATACCGTTATTATTGCCCTGCAATATCTTCTGATCGTAGTTGACAAATTAATGTTGATCGATGATATTGATGCGGGAGTAGCATTTTTGGAGATGTTTATTGTGCAGCTGTAGTTAATTGGGTGAGATTAGTGTTAAGAGGTTTGTATTTGTGTTGCTGGTTTTGGCGATGAGCGCGAGAAACACCTAAACAGACGAGAATGTGAAGATCATGTTTGATGAAAGAAAGTCTGGGTTGACTGATAGCTAGTTTTGGTAGTACTCTTTGATGAGCGAGCATTCGATCGAGCTCACTTATTTGTAGCCGAAGTTATGAGCGAAGTCTATTCGATTGATGCAGTGTTGATACAGATCCTGAGTCAGATCTTACTTGCTCTCCATCAACTATATTATACTCATATAATTGTACTATGATTGTCATATATAATCATGAACAGCAAAGTCTGCTTCATGTTTTTACCGAATGATATTCATAATATTTTAGTTACACAGCATGATGCGCATTCCCAGCATCATCAAGCAAATTGTGTAGCCTTCAACAATCTTTCGCATTCCCTATACAAATAGGTTCTCAACCAAAAAGTAACTCCGGTCGAAACTAAAATAATCCAAGAATAAACTCCCACCCTCAGCAAGCAATGAATCCAAAGTAAAGTAAATTATCAACTAAAATGCCTAAAAATCCCCACTGCATAAGACCTTAGCCTCGAAGTATTCAATTTCAAGCAACAATCAGCTGATTTTACTTGGATTTTCATTGCTTCCATGCATGGCCTTGCTGTATAACCCCTTTAATGCCATCTTCTACTATTCTTTGTATTGTGGGTCGAAGGTGTGCGCAGCTATTGTTCTGGCTAACATGAATTGGAGTACTCTTGAATTATAAGCATAGCCCAATTTAAAGGAGTCAACTTTCTGATCGCTGGCTCAGTTCTCGGGTTACAGGCTGTTCCTCTATTATCGGTTGAAAGTATTGGCATAGAGATGTACTAATTGATGCTATTCTTTACTTTCATTGGCAACAAAATTTAATAGAATGAGAAACTTTCAGATGGGCAAAGAAATGACATTAAAGACAACATAAAAATGAAATTAGGAGTCTCCATTGGCGTGACAATAATTGCAGTCGCAAAAGTTGCATATTACTACAACACAATCAAAATGGAAGCAACAATCAAAAGACTCAATGAGCAGTCACTAAGTTAAATATGAGTCTCAACGTTTGATTGCTTGTGCATATATTCACCAATACACTTTAATTATATCAATTATAAATATAGACCCGTATCGATAGGGTATATAATATAAGTTCGATCTGCAATTATTAAAATTTATTGATTTTGAATGAAAAACTAAAAGCAATTAGATATGGTCATGCTTATTTCAGTCGCTGAAGGCATGAAGATCGAGATCCATTAGTAAGGCATTAACGTCATCGAAAATTTTCTGGATGGCCAGATAGTGTTTGTTGTTATGTCGGGATTTAACGCCAAACAATATAAAATCAGCTAAAATTTTACACGTTCCAGACTGCGTTCCAACACCGAAGGCAGCAAAGTATGGATTAGACCCAAGCCCATCTACGACGACAAAACACATAAATACTTGTTCTTCCTATGTACGCATTTATTGACACAGAAACCGAAATGCACTCTTACGAAGCCAAATAATTAATCAACGCGATTGTGAGTATGATTTCATTTACTGTTGTGACTGCTGTATAGCCAAATTAGTCCATATTATATCTATCCGGTATCCGAAAAAGAGTCATCGATGAGAACTCAGGCACAAAGTATCTGGGCACTGAGAATAGGTTTAAAATCGCGCATTTGTTGTGCCTGATGTCCAGCGATTTAAAATCAGCAGAAGGAGATTACTTTGTGGACATTTCCGAAAAGTTTTATGCCAAACTGAGCTCGTAAGGAATATAAAATGAAGTCCATAGTAGCTATGCCAGCGTTAAATGTCTGGGTTGCCCACTAGAGGATTTATAATATTCTTCATCTCTGCTGGAAAAGCATCTCCTTGAAGAAGTCTAAATCCTTTGCGATAGCAAAAGAGACACCTCAGAACTCATGTACGGCCCAATTCTCTCCGAATATCTCAAAAATATAGTTAGTCAGTTAAATCGTGTAGGCCGGGTCAATTTGAAGACAGCCGAGAATGACATATAAATTGAGCAGTCGTATGAAGCATATACTGCAGGAGTAAAGTAGTTTCATAAAGCGAGCTTGTCCATAATCAATCAAGTGCATCGACCTGATGATGCCGAAATCACGTCTTCTCTGGACTATGCCAAGAAATCTGCAACCTAAGAATATTTTCGGAAAGGCGGAGCAAGCAACATGAAGTATAAGAAGATTCTCGACAACTATATGAACCATCACTAATCAGAAGTCAGGAAAGCCTATTCACTATAGCAAAATGATGTAAATCTACAGATTTTGTAATCCGAATCCAACATCATTCTCGACCGTATCAAGAGATAGAAAAAAGGGAAAGACAACTAATTCATCAAAGAGCAACTCGAAACCATGAAGAAAAACTATGAACATCAATCAAGGGGTCCCTAAAAGTATACTGTCTACAACGATTACATGAAGCTATTTACTCCAATCGCATATGGCCATTACGAAAAGGAAGAGGAAATCAGAAAAAGAAAGCAAATCAATAGCTAACTGCAAAAATAACTTGATAGTCTGAAGAAACAAAAGAAAGGATGCTGCTCTGGAGGCTGCTCAACCATGTGAACAATTTAAATATGATAAAAGCTGGCCAAATTACCATTTTGCTTTATTCTTCTTCAATATTAGTTTATCATTGATAAAGAATAAGTTTTGTGAAATCATTTATAGTTTATTTTTTTAACAAATTTATTGCTCGACCACACTCCTTTAACAGCCTCGCCAGTGATTTTATAATAAAATCCTTATCCGTTCACACTATCATCAGCCCAAATCCCCATGAATATGTCTTTATTCTTCAGAGTAAGAATGCCTGGGCCGTTTCTCTGACCTCTGAGGAATGTTCCTTCAAATTTAGCCCAGAGCATTGACTATTTTGCTGGAATTTTATACTTTATGGCAGGATCATAACATGCTTAATTTTTGAATAGACCGATGGAACTGGCCTATGATGAGCTAAGGTTTTGGTATTAGATACCCGAGCCATTTGCGTAGCCATTTTGCCACTAGCCTGAATAAGCTTGGCTGGAGTTCGGATAATAAAGATTGCCCTTCCCGTCAGGCATTTCTTCTTTGCACTCTCCTTTATATTTGAATCCATTTGAATAATATATTATTTGTTCGATCTATGATATCCTCTCACTCTAAATTTTAGACCTTTTGGCCAAGCTTAGATGACTACTATTTCGTTCTTTATGGTGCTGCCAGATTTAGACTTCACTGATGTGGCAGACCTAATTTAGTGCAGAGTTTGAAGATGATGCCTAATTTGGTCTCAAGTTCGAGGAGGATTCTTAGTTTGTTAGACAGTTTACAGATGATCGCAATATATTCTATGAAGACTAGTGCAGTTTCAGACTGTTATTACTGCTGTTATTATTGCCAGCTCTTTTGGATGATTAGATCAGATTCTCCCTGCTTTTTAAGTAGTCAATCAGAGTTTCATGTGTGTGATTTGGCGATAAGAAGCGCAATGGTGATTTATTTCTCATGTTAATCTAATCTGAGCTCATTTTGCTAACATCTGTTTTCTATTTCTACAGGCGATACTGTTACAAGTATTATAATATTTATGTTCTGTACTTCTATTTGTCGGGCGATGGCTGCTTGTTATGGTTTTGCACTTTTAAATATGCAATATGGTTGATCTAACTTTAATGGCACTCTTTGCTATGCTTCTATTGCTACTATGCATGATGGGATTGGCGAGTGAACTTAGAGGCTGATTACTCTTATGGCAATTTATGCTATATTGCAAAGAAATGAGGAACTTCTGAGCACGTGGAGGAATCCATTGAGTATATGTTTATGGTGTTATTTCTGGTATTTTAAGGTGATTAATAGCATTTAGCGTTCGTGCTTTCTGTGATGAGCCTTCCCTTTTACATATTTTTCACTTAAATGTATGTGTCAGTAGGCAGTTGGGGCTCAGTTCGTAATTTCTCATATTTATTATTAGTGTACAATGCAGGCTCCGATTTGAATCTTTATCTTTCTTTCGGCTTCTTATTCTATGTCGGGTGCTCGCAGTGATAGCTATTTTTATTCAACAACAGGCGAGTGGAATTAGATGATAGTTGTCTGTTTTCATGAGCATTTTTATTATGGCCGATTGTGGTATTGTATGATGGAATTGATAGACGTGGACGTTATGGATTTTGATTGGATTTATGGGAATTGATTGTGCTGCTGAAATTGTATGGCTTTGCCTGGGCAGTGGATTGCTGGAGTTTGTATATTTGCTTGAGCTAAATTGCTGCACTCTTTTGCGGTTGCTATTTTTTTGTGATCAAGATAGCGTTATGTGTTCTTGCACCTGGCAGTTCTCTGATTTTTGTTTGTAAGCTTTAATTTCAGTGATAATTTCTTGAATTAATGTTATTCGCTTGGTTACGTGCGTTCGTCAATGGCTTTTGCATTTAGATGTTGACTATTGTATGGGTTATTGTTATTGAGACATTGACTATTGTTATTGCATTCATTATTTCTAATGGATTGACTGTTGTTATTGCATTGACTATTTTTATTGCATTGACTATTGCTAATGGATTGGTTATTGCTTTTGAGGCATTGAAAAACCGCCAATCTCTTTTCAGGTGTCAAATTAAGCATGGCAGCCACAACATTTCTCAATTATAAATCTCCAATTCGGTTCATTTGTTGATGCATTATACTGTATTCGTAGTCTTCTCCGATTCCCTAGCCTGAGACTAATTCGAGCACCAATAATGCCAAACTGAACAGCGAAGATTTATAATGACAAAATTATGATATCACATCATCCTTATACAAAATCTGCTAAGGAGACAGATATTGGCTACGATGCGGTGATTGGCTATGTTTACTATGCGATGAGCATGCTGATTTGATTGTTGGCTAAACCAGCTGATAGTCCCCGTTTCCCATGATGATAATATCAAATAAAGTCAAGTGAGGGAAGTAGAAGCCATGCTGGGAATACTATTGAAACTGCTATAGAATTTGGGACAGTAGCTTATACCCTTATTTCTCATTCATTTTATATGGCACACTAAATCCAAAGTCATTTACATTTCGTTTATTTTGTATAATGTCTTCGATTCTGTTTTGGAGCATTTCAGGTAGTAGCGAACTGAAATGATCATCTTGCTTCCAATAGAGAATAAACTAATAACTTCGGCTGCATAGAAATCCATTTTCGAAGCATGAATAGCCGATAAGCTGTCTGATATGTTTGCTTTGAGGGTGGACTCGATTGTGGCAAATCGATTTGATGATTTAATAGTCGTGTTTGTTTGTGGTTGTAACTTTTTGGGATATGAGCGAGCGGTTGCTGGAACTGCCGCACTGAGAGACAGGGCCGGCTAGGATATGTTAAGAGCGTTGGGGACGGTAATTAGTTGTTGATTGCCCATCTTCTGTTATATTTTATTCGATGTTTAAATGCATCATTAGGCCCATAATCGAAATAGAGGACTAAGTTCATACAAATTATATCTTTGTAAATACTGTGGCGATTAATAGTTATCAAAGCAGGCTGACAATTTTCAATGAAGAAACCCAGAGCGTCATAAATAGGATAATAATTGAAAGTGTTGTGCATTTGCTATATTTATTCGAAGCAATTGAAACCGGATATAATCGAAATATTTACTGGAATAAGAATTGGAATCATTTTTCATCGTCATCAATTTAGGATGGACTCCGATAAGGCTCCACTGCCAATAAACTCTCAGAAGGATCTAAGTCGGTTTCAGTCACATCATATATTCGATACAGAATGGCGACGGGCATGAAGTGGGTGAAGAGCCCCTCGGACACTATCATAATAATTCCGAGTAACACTTGTTTTTCTATATTGTCAAAAGCACACTTTTCCTATAAGAAAATTTATTCTAAACTCGTCATATTTCGTATCTTATAAATGAGGAATGCTGCAATAATGCAGAAGCGAGTTGCTGTACAAAACATGAGTATCATATACTGGTTGCGCATAAGTTTCAATTACCCCGGTTAAATGAGTTCTGCCAGTTTCTTGTTTTTCCTGAGGGACAGCATTCCGAGCCCCAAGATGGCTAAAACGAAACCCATCTCACAAAACAGAGTGAGCAGAATGCTAGTAGTCTATCATTATTAAAACTTACATCAACGATAAGATGCTTGAGGCTATTGGATCGGTCATAATGCAGAAAATCACAATCGGCACAAACACAATGAATCTCAGAACTCTATACCCTGCCAGCAGCTTCAAAGCCAATGTTTCGAATGTCGCTTGCACTGATTCTTCGATGGCATTGGCTTCGATATTCGAAAGCTGTTCCGTTATTTCAATGATATTCTTCATCCTACTTTATCAGCGAGTTACCAGTTCAGCGGCACAGTGATGAGAGCAGTTTGCAGCACATACACAGTCAGAACATCCACGATGAAGTAGTATTTCGAAATGATGGATATTTATTGATCATTAACGCTGTTTTTCATGGAGATGTAGAGGGTAACGGCAAAAACCATCTTGGCTAAATAAACTAATGCGACCTCGATGTACATGCGCCCCACGTAAATATTAATGCATAGATGCGTGTAACAATTTTGGATCGGTTGAATTTGGATATCTTCATGAAGCTGCGGATGCCGTAGCCGATGATACAGACAGCCAAGCCAAGAAGAAAGAATCCTGCAACTTCCTGACTTTTTGTGACGACAATCAAATAGCAGTATTGCTTTCCTTATTCATCGTCAGCATTCATGCCCAGCAATCAAATCTTATACTTTATAATCAATAGAATATGAACACCTATCAACTACAATTCGAATACGCATAATATATATTATATAATTTTAAAGCAGTCAGCTGATGGTCCATTTTTCAATTCCGTATAAAGATAAACCAAAAAACATTAATTGAATGATTCAAACATTTTCAAAATATTATAAGTGTTGGATGTGCCGATGATATTTTTGCCAGATTTTATGCTTATTTAGATGTGCTCATGTTTATATGGATGCTCGTATTGATTTGGATTCATATTTATATGCTTTTGCTTTGTTTTTTGTTTGTTCAATCGAATATGCTGTGACTTTTTGTCGAGTTCTTTCTTTCAATTTCTATGTTTGTTTTATGTATGCTACTCGATTTGGATCTGGTTTTGTTCACATCAACTTGAATAAATCTTCATTAGATTTAGTCTATATTTTGATTGTATGATATAAATTGAGGGTGTTTGGGTAAACTTAATTATTATTAAGATAATGAACAACAAAGATTGGGATTTAAAAATCGATATGCCCACCTTTCCTGGTGATACAGGAGGACAAACCATAATTTATACATCCCCAAGTATCCCCATCAATTCCGGCAGCTACTCTCTCAGCGGAACAGCATCAATCTCAACCAGCAACTCAAACAACGGCTATCCATCTGGGGCAAGCGTCGGTTTCCAAGTTGGATTTGAAATTTGATTTGCATTCTCAGATTGTTGAATTATCAATGTGTATCAATGTATATCGATGTCTATCAATGTATATCAATTTATGTGTTTTTAAGCGATCAGCTTGACCTTCTTAATAAGGATAATTAATTAATTTTTAAATTATTACATCTCTTTTGACAAATAAGTTTTGAGCAGCAACATTAATAAGCAATATTTTGCATATTCTATGATGATTCGAGAATGGGATCTGCAAATTTGTCGAATCGAAAGACCAAAGATAATTCTCATTGAATAAATCTTAAATGCATCGATTATATTTAGAATCAATTTATATAATTTTATGATAATTTATATGCGTTTACCGTTATAAATATATTTAATAATAATTGCTTAAGCCATCAATAAAATGTCGATGACTTCCCCAACCAAAGCCAAAAATATCAACAAGGAAAATGCGTGTGACTCTCCAATCAAGAAACATACCAGAAAGGACGAGAATTTTAGAAACTCCAACGCCTACATTAATTACTGCACACTCTCCCCGATGAAATAGTCTGGGAAAAAGGATGTGCTTGGGGAGGCATTCATCTTGCAAAACTTGAAGCCGATGATGGATGTCAACACATCATTCGATGAGGAAGTCCCTAAGGAAGAATAGGAAGAAGAGTTCATGGACAGCATCCTCGAGTTTTCAAACATATGATTGTGCTTCGTATATCCACTATTATCAGAATCGATTCGATCTCTTTTTATTATTTAGTTTGCTCTTATGAATGATCAATTATATTTAATAAAATTAAACTTGGGTCCATGACGCAGACAAGCCCCAAATAAGATGCACAAACATTCAGGAATATTTAAAATTAATAGAAGCATGCGAAATAACGCATGAACGAGACAGCTATGAACTCTCTCCACTACTCAAGCCTGATCGATAAGAATAGGTCAACCATTAACTGCCCATGTGGCAATCTTAAGGGTTCTGTTTATCAGTGTCAAATTTGTTAACGGCTCCGCCTCGTCTGTCCTTACAATAAAGCTGAAAATTACAACTAAAAATATCATGCAGAAAACATTCACAGCCACAGTCAAAACCACAGCCATCATCATTTCAGTGAAACTATCTCAGAATGTAAAATATGCCAAAATTTACAAAGTTTCACATCGAAAAATCATCATTTTCTTCCTCCTCCTCCTCTTCCTTCCCAGCATACTAAAACTTACTCAGTCCCCAAAAGCACTTCCCTCGCTCCCCCACGCACTCCAATGAAGAAACCCCTCATAATAGAAGAGATCATATACTACCCCGTGTTCCATAACATTTACGAACCGCCAATCGCAAATAGCAACGCAATAAACACTAGCAATCCCTAAAGCTCAAACAATTAAAAAGCAGCATACAGCAGCCCCGAGTATAAATTCCGACATCAATCAAGAACAACAAAATAGCCACAATCATCACCTATCAGAATCTAAGAGTATGATGAGAATACGATACTAACTCCATAGCGGATTCGTAAACTGACTGAATCAATGATCAGCTGATACGAAGAAAACTCTAATTTGATTATCTTTAGTACTCTCTATTTATTTATGTATTTTTATAATTTGTATTATAAATAAGTAATTAGCATTTAAATGTTTGTGTTTTATATTTCAGATATAATCATCAATGCATATGCTTCATCCATAAGCAGATAAACAAAACAGCTCCGCAAATATAGAATATGACATCGCAGTACAGACTCTTCAAAGGAGGCTAATAGTTATACATTTTTGCTGCATTCACAATGAAGTTAGAGGGTGCTGTGTTTTCGAGTTGGAAATTGCTGCTGCATTATGAGATTGTTTAGGAGGTACTGCTTTGGCAGGTGATATTCTCGTCAGTTGCAGTCACTAAAGAATTGGTGATAGTGCTGATTGAGGAATTCAGCATATTATTATATCTCTGGCTGGCTAGCTTGCATCTGTCGGTTTATTTCTATAGTTTCACTATGCTTTTAATGAGCCTATTCTTTTTTTATCTGAGGGCTGCTTCCTACTATTTAAGCTTTTGGTTGGAATCCTGAATTTTTTTGAGATCCTATGTTTTGTCTTTGATCTCTTCGCCAATTTTTTAATAGTATTCATAGTTTTCAAAGACAATCTCCCGAGCTTTTTCCGACTTTTTTGAAGCAGAAGCAGAGTTTTTCTTATTTTCTAGCATTTATAGATACTGCTGTTCTATCCTCGCAAAGTTTTGGCATTATTAATAATATTGGTCATTTTGCGCATCGATTTCGCATATTTCCCCATTTTCCATACTCAGCTCTTGCTCAAGCTTGTCACTCTTCTCTCCGTATTCCTTAATTTCAGATATGATTATCTTTATGCTTGATTCAATTTAATTATTGAGTGACTAGTTGAGGAGTTGGTGTTCTAAATCGAGGGCAGTCACCTGACGGATTTTCGCATACTATCCACACAGTTATCGTACTGGGCTTTATTCAGGCAACACAATAGAAAGCTATGCGATCAGTTTATCGAATATTTATGGGTACTCTTAAGAAATGTATCTTTAGGGCCATATTCGGATCCTGCCTGAGTTATTGTTTGGATTGAAGGAAATCTTCTTTGCCTTCTGGAATTGCAGTTGCCGATTTCGTTAGTGTTTGCCGTCATTGCTTTGAGAAATAATCGGGTCGTCGAGAGATCTGGATGCAATCGGGGGTCCTGCACGCATTTGTTAATTTAATGAATGAATGTATATGAGATGCATTATAAAGAGTCGCAATTTGGCTATGATTTATAATATATTTCGGAGAAAAGAACTATGCGATCTCACTCGTCATCCAATTTCGATATTTGCTCCATCAAATCCCTAAAATTCAGCAATTTTCTCGACTCAGACAGAGACCATCACCGAAGTCTTGATAACACCAGCAATAAAATCTACTTCGAGGTGGAACAGCCCGAATAATCCTCGGAATTTTTCTTGTCCCCTAAATACGAACCCTCCCAGAAATCGTTCAGCGAAATCGATAATTAGAAGCCTTTTGCTGAAAGTGCAGATGACAAAATGTATAACTGCCTTCAACTGACCTTTCCCAACATAGAATAACCCCCAAATAAAAGCTATGCCAAGGAATCCCGACAGGAAAAACTTGAACGGTATCGCAATAAAAAAGGGAAGAGAGTTTGGAATAAGAAGATAAGTTACGCATGCAGACAAAGTGTAGCCCAAAAGCGACCCCGAGTGCGAGGGAGATTTGCCACCAAAAACAAAGTATAGCAAATTAATCCGTCATCGAGCGAAAGAGATTCTATTATTAGGCAATCAGGACAGTAGTGAGTATAATCTTGATAGATAGGATTAGTATATATATATATGAACGACTTGATACAAAAAATAAAAGCATTCTTATACATTATTTATTGCTGGCTATGATTCGTAAAATGCATAAAAATCAGGTGAATGCAGATCATCCCAAGCTCTTATCGAACCATGATCAGATTGATAACATTTATGATATGCTGGCGAAGCAACAAGATTCGATTGAAGCATTGCTTTGCAAGTATCAAACTGGGGAAGCTGCCACTTAATAGACTTTTCAGCAAAGAAGTCGCACTATCAACGCTTCCAGCAACTCCTCAGCACGATTATCCATCTCCCGAAAAACTAAAAAGCCAATGAAAGCTGCAACAGATCGAAATTCATTAAGCGAATATTAGGCAAATAGTCGGCATTCAATCAAACTGCCAGCAATCAATAAACAGTTTGCTGCTGAAAATAGCAGGAATAACTCTATTCACATTATGCAGGCTCCTTCAAAGCCAAATAATCATTACACAATCCAAAATAGCCGATCGAGGAAAAGAACAGCCTCACTCAAAGAAGAGCTTTATAAGATTTATGGCAATAAAGGAAATTAAAATAAATTCGATCAGCAAAAATAAAGCAAGGTTACTTCAAAAAGACAAAGTCCAATATAGAATATAAAAATTCATTCCATCAAACAATCAACAGACGATTTACTGATGCGACTCAATCTATCAGATAAAAATCAAAACCAAGCAACAACAACAACAACAACAGATCCCTATATTGAATCAGATGACGAAAGCTAGAATGAAAAAGTGAGCCTCATGCATTACGGGAGACAATTTCGTGAGGGCATGCGTGGACAAACTCTGTAGCAACTAAATTTCTTGTATTTTAACAAAAACGAGACAATGCAAGATTGGACTTAAAAACTATTATGCATGCTCGAGAGGCACGATAAGTAAACCACAGCTTTAAGGAAAAAATCTAAATATTTGTATACTTTTGATAATAAGTTTTGGAGTATTGGAATTTTTAACACTGACGATATTTGATTTCATACGCTATCTCCATTTCCTCATTGTTGTATTTTAGATATGAATTGCTATTGTTCCTCCAAGCATCTCTATCAGCATGAGAGTGAATAGTGCATTTTCATCGAAAATCAAAAGCTGCCAGCAACTCGGCAGTCCTCCTTTCCACCTCATCTCCACCATCTGAACCAAGCAAACGCGAAAATAAAGTAATAGCTCCTGGAATTAAGCTCAATATATCTGCCAACCTTCGTCCCAAAGATAAGCTATTACGAGATTTGTGATAATCCTTTATGGTTTTACCAGTAGTATATTGGTTGCAATAAGCCCTGTGTGATTACCGATGCCCTAGACCAAATGCAAATAATATAGAATTGGAAGAATCCATCTGATTTCCTCGAATGCATGCAGAAGCTAAGCATTGATAAAGTTTCGACTTCGGTCACTCCTGATGGATATGCTGATTCCATCAAAAATAAATATTTTGTAGAGCCTTAGGAAATCAGCACCAGCATCCAGAATGTTGTGAAATGGGGACAAAAAGAGGAGAGCGAGATAAAGTAATAATGGGTGCCATACATCCAGCATCAGAATAGCAATCTCACCCAAGAACTTAATCCTTTATATAAAGCCTTTAATCATCAATCTCGAGATTTTTTCTCAAAAGCTTTTTTTAAAAATGGGCAGCCAGACGCGCAGAATTTCTGGATGGGCTATGATCGGTCTGTTTCTTCAATGCATAAGGATCCATATGAGAACTTTTATTCAGTTTTGGTTGGCGAGAAACATTTCAGCTTGCTCCCTCCGATTTCTATAGCCTATTTGCCTGAAAATTTGTAGACAAACTCGAAGTGGAAGTGTGTGGATGGAGCTTTACAAATCCAAGTAAATGAAGGAGTCGAAACGAGTTGGATTAGTTGCAATCCTGATTTATTTCGAGATGTGGAGCAAATGCCTGATTTGCAAAATTTGCAAGATTACAATTTGCATGTGATAGTGGAAGCTGGGGAAATGCTATATTTGCCATCTTTGTGGTATCATCAAGTGGCCCAGTGTCGCAAGAAAGATCCATATGTCGTCGCCATGAACTATTGGTTTGACATGAAGCATAGCCACGCCCACACTTTATACGAAACTACTCGAAGGCTATGTGGATATTAGTGATAATGAAGCAAAAATGATAATATGATAATTCTGATAACCATAATTAAGTGTATGTATCAGGTTTACACCAAATATTAGAATACAGCAAATTATAGTATATAGCCGATGAGTGTATCGAACCCTGAGGAAAAATGGGATTTTTAATTCTATCGCTCCTTCGTTCCCGCCTACTTGTAATAAATATCAACCAACGAGATCTGGCTTGAGAGGATGCTGCGAACATTTTCCTAGTTCGAGCATCGCTGCAGCTCTTTGCTCATTGAACTTCCTCCTTTCTTCAAACTCAAAGTCCTCCAAGACTCATATGCCAGCAGCCGATAGGCTCTTCAAGCCCTTAGCAATCATGTAATTGGTTTCTCATTTTTGCCAGGTCTCTAAATATGTCCATCAATTCGAGTTGATTGTCAGAACCCTCAAACGCTAGAAAACTTACTTAAAAACATCTTTTGAGGAAGTATATTGTATAGCTAAAATCATATAGGCGTCGACTGATACCAATTTACAAATGATGCAATTGAAAGAGCTCCAAACAGAGCAGCATCTGCTGCAAACCAAACTATAATTGCATGAAAAATAATATAAATGCAATACAAACATGATGAACTGTAAATACGATCGACGTGTTGACTACGATCTCGAGTTTAAAAATCTGGCTACAAACCTAGAGCACGAGAGTCTATTGAACAAAATAAAAAGGATTTCACTTAATGTCCAATAAATTTAAAGGAAGCAGCAGGAGGCATTGATAAAGATCAACAATGAGATCAGAGAGAAAGTTGAGACGATCAATAATGCCATGATGTTCAATGCGTCAAATTATATGGGCCCTGGGGTCGCTTTTTCGACTTTTCAGAGAAAAAAAACATATGGCAGTGTTACCAGTCGAAAGCAACAAGAGAACAGCAGTGCCAATAAAAGAGAGAAAATCAATAGAGAGGCATCAATTTCGGACTTCAAAGATGACATTTAGGAATTAATTAATAAGGCCGCAAGGAAAGGCTACTAATCCAGATAGAATCGCATTGCCCCCAAAAACATTCAACAATTTCTGAAGGACGCGCAGGAAGCAGAATCTCATAGCTAATCCATGTACGAAGAAAGCATCTAAAAGCAAACAGCCAAAAATATTTGATGTAGAGTTCAAAAATTAAATATTATCTAGCATTTGATGAATTAGATGCAATGCAGAATTCTAACAAAATAAATAGTCTTAAATTTCAAATACAGACAGATAGCTTGCACTGTATAAAAATAATAATTAAATTTTTTATGTTACATACGGCTGACATCATTTCATCAGATAATTCCTGACTTGTGATAATATCGGATTTATAAAATGGGCAATAAAGAATTTGAAATCGGCGATAAATCTTTACTTAGAAATTAAAGCCTTGCCACCAAAATATTGCTTGGTCAAGAAAAAGAAGTGATTGAACATTTCTAAAGTTAAAAACTCAGCATTCACTCGCCTATTAATCAGGTATACTGTAAATTATTGGAGGTTGGAGATACTTTAGGGCATTATGCAGCTTATCGAGGACATTTGAAAGTAATTTAGTATTTGCTCAAAAAGGGAGATAAATTCAATGTAGAAAATACGGTATTTTGTCTGTTAAACAAAGCGTGGCTTGAATGCCGTTGATGTTGCCTTGCCCTAAGTGAGATAGGAAATATTTCAACTTCTACACAAAAAGTGATCAGGAGTTGCCAATTGGTTGGGCATTAAATCAATCAGTTGTCATATGCATATATTTGAGTATGATGCAATAAATATGTGGATGCTGTATAAAGTAAGTATGCTGATATTATCATAATGAATATGAACATGAATATGGGATGAGTATGGATAATGGATGAGAATATGAATAAATACAATATCAATCATGAGCAGCATTTCTTATCAGGAGCGTTGCTATTATGCATTTGAGTTCCTAAGGCAAAGCTCTTCGTTTTTACAGGCTACTATTATTTCTCCATAACTGCCTTTGCCATCTCTTTGAACAAATCTTCCACATTCTCGCCAGTCTTCGAAGAAGTTTTTATGAATCGTATCTTCTTTTATTTTATGCACTTTTATATGACTTCCTCAGAAATCTCTTGCTTAATATCCATTTTGCTGCCTACCAGAAACACTACAGCACTTTCAGCTTTAGCTTTGACGATCTAATACCATTGCTGAGTCGCATGTTCAAAGGTTTCGGGTCTAAATAACTGTAGGGTTACCTACTCAGATCGAAGACTAAAAAAACGCCATGACAGCCTTTGAAATATGTTGAAACAATAGATCGATATTTTTCTTGCCCGGCCGTGTCCCAAATATAAAGTTTGACTGGCTTGTTTTTGACAACGAGATTGCGCATTTTGAAATCGACGGTTGTCACCAATGTACTCTTTTCGCCTGAAAATTAATCCTCTATAAATCTCCAAAAGAGCGCAGTTTTTCCCACGTTGCTATCCCCCACTAGAATAAATTTATATTTCTTTTATTCTCCGAAAGTAAGATATCTCTCATCCATTCTGATCCTGCTGGAGACCAAAGCAATACTTCAAAGAAATTAATTATAAATCAATGACTTAATAAATAAGGCAATGGATATAATTATGTGAGTATTTATAATAATTTCATTGAGACCAACGTGTGGACAGAGGGAATAGACGAAGATGTCACAAAAGAAGACTTGAACGAGTTGATATGGGAAAAAGCGTATATAGATGATGAATGAGTTGGATGAGTTGGATGAGTTGGATGAGTTGGGTTAAGTTGTAGGGTCTCTGTAATTTAAATAATCTTGAAGAAACGAAGATTAAAATTAGTTGTTTTTTGAATCGAAAGCAATTTTATGAACAGTGGATATTTTGATTTTCTTTTATGCACTAATTTACCTGAAATAGGTTTATTCTAGATAACATAAAATTGAAACATGGTAACATCAAT
Organism: Brachycentrus maculatus; assembly: GCF_059751285.1. Taxonomy (NCBI): domain Eukaryota; kingdom Metazoa; phylum Arthropoda; class Insecta; order Trichoptera; family Brachycentridae; genus Brachycentrus; species Brachycentrus maculatus. Next base: position 24,802 of record NW_028281835.1, read on the forward strand.
CTGACAAGGAGGATTCTTTAGAAGCTAACTTTGCCAAATTATCAGATAAGCAAATTTGATTTTTGATTTTAGTCTTTGATTTGAACAGGCTTCAATACCATATAATAAAATGTCCAAACCTTTGCACAACGATATCACAGCAAAGCGACTCAATAGGAAAAAAAAGTTATGATCACCACGAAAATATCAAACTAAATTAGTCAATTTTCCCATGGTAGCCAAAATATAAGCCAAGGACGTAGCAAGACTTAGTTTTGCTTAACCATCTTCATTAAACATAATAAAATGCTGAATCAAAATTCGCATTATTAATAGAACTTTTATATTTAAATAAATAAATATTCTTCTATTTCAGGTTCACACTCAAAAGACTCATGAAAAAGGTTGTCTTCATTTGGCTAGTAGTTTTGATCTGTGTCGAAAGCAATTACATACAAAATGGAAACTTTGAATCTCCTTCATGCGTACCTTTATCTCCTCCAAGTAATTCAAATCCTTTTCCAAGTTGCTCGACTGTAGGCCAATGGAACTTCACGAAAATTAAACTGTTCCCTTTAAGCACTAATTTGAGCTTTGGAGATACTCAATTTATAACATTATCTGATATCGACGGTTTATCATATGCGAATGGATATATTTCACAGAACATAAATTTACCGGTAAGTGGGAGATATGAATTCACATACAAATGCAAAGCAATTAACACATGGTATGAACGTTTCAAAATATAAATATACTGGAATAGCGTGCTTATTGCAGCAAAATCCCCCAACACTACAGACATTGCCCATGAAACATTATACTTTGATGGGAATATAGGAAACAATATTCTCAATATTATAGAAGTTGGAACATTCGATCTCGAGCATTACGGTTTATTGATTGATGAGCTTAGTCTTATACTGATTTCGAATACAACTGCGAACACAACTGCGAACACAACTGCGAACACAACTGCGAACACAACTGCGAACACAACTGCGAACACAACTGCGAACACAACTGCGAACACAACTGCGAACACAACTGCGAACACAACTGCGAACACAACTGCGAACACAACTACGAACACAACTGCGAACACAACTACGAATATAAACTAATGGAAAATAAATCTAAAAGTTTCTGTGTAAGAACTATAGGGGTTCATATCCTTTTAAAGTGATGAATACTCTGATTAACTGAGAGAGTACTTAGCAGAACAGTTTGAAATGTATTTTGAGGGTGAACTCCAGCAGAACGTTCATTATATGGATAATGGACTCAAGCGTTTAATGATAAAACTTTATGCTTCAAGCGCGTATAGTCTCAACAAAATCGTTCTGAAATAAAAAGAAAACGCTCCTTTTTATAAGAGGAATATCAGAGTTGCCTTTGCTGTGGAGCCAACGAATCTCAATTTCCTCAGTTTAACATAGAATGAAAAATAGGCAATCGACGATATCGAAGCTTATGCTAACAAATTAGCAGAAATGACCTCTGACATAACAATGTATATTGGCTCTTCCATTTGTTCATATTTTATTTTAGGGCTGATTAGCTTTTGGAATCTCAGCCTAATGTACTATTTTCTGCCCCTCACTTTTATGCCATCTTTTGCAAGGAACATTTATGAGATTTTGCTGAGAATCGTTTACGAAAACGGAAGCATTTTCACATGGGTTCAGAAATGGTTCAATTTTGTCTTTAGCGTCAGTATCGAGGATGGAATTTTAGACGCAATGTTGGTCGCTAGAAATGAAAAATTTTGGTTCGGGGAGTTCGGTATGTCGGCGAAGCCCATCCTCAATAACTATGAAAGTGGATTGCTGATCGGAATGTTGGTGATAAAACTGTTGATGTTGAAGGGACTAATAAAATGGAACCCGTGCAAAATTGTGGAGATACTGCAGATCCGAGTGAACTTCGTTCTTATCTTCCTGGCGGAGGTCATCGCATGCAGCCCATTCGTCATAATTTCTGCCCTTACTGCCGTTATGCAATCATCAGTTAATGCAATAAATAAGTGCATATCAGGAAGCCAAATAATTCTCCTCTTTCTGTCAATAATGTCGATTCCCTTATTCTTAACTCTCATTCCAAGAAAGAAACTGAGTAAATCGCAAAGCAAACGCATCAAAGAAGACCGTTTTCTAATTTAGCAAGTCAAGCAATACAAAATGGAAAGACTTTAACATTTTTGTTTTATCAGCGACGTCATCCTTAATGTTTCAGTCCCGCTTTTGGTGACCTTGTAGTCGACATAGATTTTTCTATCTTTTAACTCTTTGATTATTGCCTTTCGGTTCGTGTTCGTTTTAAATAACCGCAAACACATGAAAAAATTCAGCTTTGCACTAAAAACTTCTATGAACCTAGTCTGGGTCATACACCATTGCACCTTTTGTGTGATGGCCGTTTTCTAAAACTTAGTGAGCAGTCATATTGTGCAGATCGAAACAGCTCTCGCAGCATCGAAATATTGTGGAATGGTCGCAATAATCACCATTATAGTTGGAGGGACTTTTGAACTGATAAACTTTGCGCATGACTTGCTGACTCTCTGCTTTTGGATTTTAAAAAAAATAAAGTCTTTTTTTAGGAGTTCCTCAATTGCACCTTAGATTAAAAAAGTTGAAGAAAATTAGCCAGAGAAGTAAGCACCCAAAAAATAAGCTGTAAATGGGGCTTCAAAGTCTAAAAAGAGGTCTTTCGATATTATTAAAGTCTAATAAGCAGCGTAAATAAAAAAAATGATGGAGTAGTCAAAAAGAAATTATTTGAAATTTACACCTCGTCCGAGGAGGCTTCGGTATTAACCTTAGGAAAGACCTCACCCCTTAGAGCAGCAAAACCTTGCTTTAAAAAATAATATCTTTATGAGAAATGAAGACTGATTTTCATTTATGAATAATAATAAGCTATTTAAAAAATCTTATTATATTATTAAGCTGGCTTTATCATTCAGTGTCAATAAAAGAGGCTTTTGATACGCTTCTGTCCAAATCTATGATCTTTTTAGTTTCTATAAACTATTTTGCTTAAAATAATTTGAATTTATCGGTTCTGGGATTTTTTCCACCATTTTTCAGAGATTGAAAAATAGTTATCAAAATAAAAATGAACTTTCTAAAACAAAATTATTTATTAGATAAAAAATAAACACAAAAAATGCTGCAATTATAATTATAAAAATTAAATGAGTTCTTTGACAAAACAATTATGTCAAAAATCTGAGTTTAGCTTTTCCGAAGATAGAGTCATGTTACTGCAATTTCAATACGAATCGTACTGGAAAAAGGTCGGCCAATTGTATCAGATTGTTCGATTTCGTACTGTAAGGTTGCCTCATAATTATATAGATTGGCAGCATACTCTTTCTTATATTTAGAACCCTAAATACTTCTTATGGATCCTGCCCATTGTGTGGAATTTTCTGCTTCTTTATTGAAACTCTGTGGTTTATGTTAGTGATGAAATTTCGAAGAATCGGCGCTTATCGAATATAAACACATAACAGAGAACTTTTCCATTGGGTTGGATTCGCCATCAGTTTTAACCTGCTTGGAAACGCTTATGAATTTTACAGCAAACAGCCCATAGTCCTAATTGCGTTCATTTTTATGGCAAACGGAGTGATCGCACTGTGTGCAGGTACAATATTCTATCAAAAGAATCCCATAGTGAAATAATATAACGATAGGTTGGCTGATATTCCAAAGTACTTATAAACATGAATTCGAAATGCTATAATTCTCAGAAGTTCTTGCATTCTTATTGAATGAGCATCTTTTATTTATTTTCTGATATTTCATCCATAAAATATTGGAGTATGAATATTTGCATCGATATGATTTAAAAATAATTTAAATGAGTGAGCCAGCATCACTAAAGAATTTTTACTTGAGCCAAATCCAAAAGAAGGAGGCCGACATCAACTAGAAACTTCAAAATATCAAGAGACTCTAAGCTCAAAGATATGAACTCAACTCAAATGGTACCCCATTTATTACTTAGTTTCTCGCCTCAAGGAGTAATTGCATGCACTTCAATAAGTTTATTCCTTTGTTGGGGAAGTGGTCAAGATCATGGGTAAGAACAGAGTCTTGGTCAAGCTCTCGCACTAAGGCAAGTATGTGGTTAATCTTGACAAATCGATCAAAGTCTCAGAAATTAGGCCCAACTTACGAGTTGCAGTACGATCTGACACATATCTTCTTCACAAAGTACTACCCACCAAAGTCGACCCTTTGGTATCTCTCATGAAGGTTGAAAAAGTTCCTGACTCCACTTATGATATGATTGGAGGCCTA
>NW_028281836.1:0-38908 GCF_059751285.1 Brachycentrus maculatus
CCAACCCAACCCCAACCCCAACCCCAACCCCCAACCCCAACCCCACCCCAATCCCAACCCCAACCCAACCCCAACCCCAACCCCAACCCCAACCCCAACCCCAACCCCAACCCCAACCCCAACCCCATTCTATTACTTTCTTTAACAATATTACTTTCTTTAATAATACAACTTCGTACTTATTGATAATTTATAATATTATAAACTCAATAAGATTCAGCAATTTACTTTCCGGAAATTCAAACACTATGTGCTTGTGCTGCTCATTTGGAATATCTTTGGATGTTTTTTCTTTTATTTCTTTATGGTGTCGTATTTCTTGAAGAGTTTCTGAACCTCTGGAGTCCTCAAAAGCATCATCGTCTCCTCGTTGATCTCGCTTTCCATTGTGGCTTACATTTATCGCTGGTATTAAACGCTCTCGCAAATTATCTATCATATCACATTACGTACTCCTGGAATAAATGAAGGCTTCAATTACTTCTTTGCTAATTTATGCCAGTCTATGCTTTCAAGCCACGGATGGTTTTTTATCTATGCGATGCCATGATAGCCTAGCCGGCTTTACTTATTCCTTTTGAGAAGCCGATTCACGAAGTCGATCGAGGAGGAATTCCATCCCACAGGAAGATCTTGCTCATTAACTCTGGCTTGATGTGCTAGAATCTTTTATCTGATTTCATTCCGGGTCTATCCGACATAGGGCCTCTAAGATATCACACAATTTACGATGCCAAACATGAGCTCGAAGACGATGACCCCTAATGCGAAGAAATCGGATTAGAAGGAGTGGTCCATTCGGCATATCACTTCAGGTGACATATAGCCTGGAGTTCCGCTCGTTTCCTCAAAATTACTTTATTTATGCAGCCTAGCCACCCCGAAATCAGTCACCCTTGCATACCCATTTTCCTCGAACACAATGTTCTCAGGTTTCAGATCCCGGTGGATAATATTCTTGGAGTGGATGTAGTCAAGAGCTTGGACGATGCAGGCAGTAATAAATTCTGTGTTGTAAGCATGTGTACTTGTTTGGGACTCATCGAAGTATTCGTGGAAGCACATGTGGTAGCGAAGATCCCCACCCCTGAGATATTCCATCACCAGGTAGAGGTTCTATCGGTCCTGGAAATTGTAGCACGAGTTGATAATGAAGGGGGACTTGATTTCTTCAAGGAGTTGCTTTTCGTTCAGGATGCTAGTTACACTCTTTTTCGCAATAATCCTAGAATTTAATAGAATTCATACTTGGCTTTGGACATTTACTTCATGGCGTAAGGTTTATGCTGCTTCTTGTCCTATACTTTCCAGACCCTGCCAAATCCCCCCGATCCAATCTGGTGCAGGAATCTATAATCAGTTCTCTTTTTGTGAGCATGTAAAAATTCATCGCCAAACTCAGAAATCATAAACATATTTTCCATATGCTTCTTGGAGTCCTGAAAAGAGTGTAACGCAAAGGATGAAGCATACACATTCTATTTACTTGATTTTCTGCTTTTGGGTTTGGGCGTAGCATTCGAGGACTTAGTGGATTTAGTTAGATTTGAGCTGATCGTATTAGCATTGTTGGGGGATGAAATAGCAGATCGAATGGCTACAAATGAGTTGAGCTTATAAGGCATGAAGTTATAGTAGTTGCTGGGTTTCTTTGGACATTTATCATTCCGATCGATTTCAAGCACTTGTTTCGATTTATCATTTTGAGTCTGGTCAATAGTTCTCTTTTTCCGAGATTCAGCTCGCTTCTTGATCATCTTGGCTTTAGATTTTCCACAAAGAATAGAATATTATTATCACATTTTATTTTATCTCATCGCGATACTTATTAATTGTCTGCTCACTCAGAAATTAATGCACCTGCTTATTCAAAATATATGAGATTTAACACAAATGCTTATGTTCGTGGAAATAAGGAAGATTGCTGGTTTGCATTTTAAGGCTAATTTTATAGTTTGGGGGTTTGAAATATTTTTACATGATCATCTGATAATAATATGATATAATAATGAAGTAATATGATTTAATATGAGAATATAAGATAAGATTTAATAAGAGTTATTTTATCTATATTTTACTATTAAAATAGATGAGCAAGAAGCTTGAAACTATTCAAGCCCTCAAGGCAAAGGTCATCAAAATGCAAAGAGTTCTCGATGATTTATCAGACCAGAAGAAACCACTCGCTCATACATAGAAATAAGCCAGGCATACTCCACTTGCAGTTTCAGACTACAATTCGACCCCCATCCGTCATACTTCCAATAATTAAAACTGGAAAAACCCAACGTTTTGGGGATAAAACCCACTGCTTCAAGATTCGAAGCCCAACAAGGAGAATCAGCCTAAAACCAAATAAATCTTCAAGCAAAAAGCCAGAGATTGCAGGGAGCTATCCCCTAAATTGAAAGACATTCAGAAATGTACAGACGAGCAATACTATTCTGCCACCAAATAATAAAACCTCTCCTTTTCACCCAACAGGCCTGAATCGCCAAACCACGAAATTCAAATATCTTTTGCAGCAAAACGCTACGAACACAGCTTCTTCGGATACCCACAGCGAGATACACCCCGCTTCTAAAAAATAAACCAAATGAAAACCTGTAGCTCGCAGGCGATGAAATCAATTTTAAACCAGATCAGTTTATCGAGTTAATCGATCAAACAGGGAAAGAAGATTGTCTCAAAGCCATAGAAGTCTCCCTAGAACATTTACACCGAAAACCCTCAATCTAACCCCTATATTTACTTTTTCCAAGGCAAAGAGACGTCATTGTCACCGAAGCGCAACACAAGCGGCATGAGAAATCACTCCAACCACATGAAATAAGTCTTCAGCCCCTCTATCGAGAGCAAGGTCAAAGCCCCCAGCAAAAGCAACAAAAAGCATTTCGCAAAATACTTCACTGAAACTTATCAGGCCAATTGGATTTGAGTTGATCAGTTATTTATTCCTTATATTTTATTTTACCGTAGATACTATACGATACTGTATTGCATTTTACTACCATAAATTGTCCTGCACCAAACTGTATTATACCGTAATTGTTTATGGCTGTTCGAATGCGCCATCGAAACTAAAAGAAGAATTTGAATAAAATTCCAGATAGTATAACAATAATCTTCGACGATCTAATAATAGAATATATCGACAAACAACTAAATGAGCATCCAAACATTTTCGATGTAGCGCAACTCAACGCGCAACTCAATAAGCAAAAACAGACGTCGCAGCATCTTCTTCTAAAAATCAATACTAAAGATAGAATAGGAGAGGCAATACTCTGATGCATGTCTCAAACAAATGATTAAAAGATAGAGAGATCGAAGGACCAAGTTACGCAAACTTCTCTAAATCTACGTCAAAATCCAATAATAAGAAAAGAAACACTCCAAACAAGTCAAATGCTCGATTATTGTACATATGTGCACTTACTTAGTAACTCAAAGATACGCCACCGATCATGAAACCGAAACTGCAAGTCAACCCTGCGATCATGGTGTTGAATACTTTAAAGCCAGAGTTTAGAGAATTTCTTGCCACTCTCATGAACACCTTCTATAAAGCCTATGAGAATAATAATGAGACTTTATATAATATCAGTAGCACATGCACTCATTTGAATTTTCTAATCAAAGAACTGTCCAAGCAATAAGATAGGATCTTCTAATTGCATGGTTCCAACTTTAATCTGCTCATTAAGAAATAAACGCAGTTGAACACATTAAAAGCGTAGAACAAGACTGTGAGCTCAGAAGAAGAAAAGCTCCTTGTCGAGTATAATTCGACTGTGGAGAAATATAATAAGTAAATGCAATAGTTTGAAGAACAGGAAAGGAAAATGTTTAATCGGTAGAAACATCTGAAAGAGCTCGAAGCTGAAATGCAATAAATTTAAGATAAAATCAAGGGCCAGGAGGAGTTAAGAAAAGAGCTTTGGGGGCAGTTCTTATAATAAAAAATGTATGAGTAAAAGATGGTCAAAGCAATCGAAGGCATCGACAAGTAAATTAAAAATGGTAGAGCCTAGGAAAATCAGATCGTGGTGAGGCTTTTAGATTGTAGATATTCTCAATGCAAAATACGAGGAAGCCAAGGGTTAAAATCTTCCAACTGCTCGATGACTAGCAGCACCTCCAAACCATCAAACAAACAATCGAGGCCCAACATGAAGTAGTCAAGAATATTTGAGCTGATTTCTGAATTGTCAGGCCCCTCAAAATAAAACAAAACCCCAAACGTCTTTGGATTCATAAAAATGAGCGAGGGAACCAAAGCTAAAATAAAATTCAACACGAGCCAATAATTTAACACAAAAAAACGTGAATGATCACATAACCCTGAAGCTATGCATGCATATATAGAGATATATATTCTTCCTGCAGTATGAGTGACAGCTATACCAATATTGCGCAAATATAAGACTTTTTACTTTAGCTAAATCCTTACTCAATTTAATAATTACATGTTAGAACATGTGTGCAATAGGCTGCACAGCTAATAATGAAACTTTCATTTCTCAGATAATATCGTAATAGCACAATAACATTAATATATATAAACACCAATAATGTAGGACTCATAAGAAAAGCAACGAATTCGAAACAAAAAGCGACTTATCAATCAAAACAAAAAGCTCAATATCGAACTTCATAAGTTGTAACAAGAGATGAACTCGATAATCGGGGCAGATACTCCAACTGATCAAATATAACAGAACACGAGCATAATCGCAAACGAAGGCAACGATGATCTCAGAAAGCTCAGAGAATAAATAAGTGTGCAATAAAACTATATCAAGAAGCTCAAGGCAAAGATCGATTTTTACAAGGCATCAAATGTTAAAGCAAATGCTCAATACATTGTGAAGGAAGAGGACGATCTCAAAATCATCAGGAAAAATTATCAGATTCTCGTCGAATAGAAAGAGACGGTAATAAGATTCAAGCAAGACAAACTGAAGGAGCTTGAGAGAAACGAACCATTCGAATAATATAAAAATAAAACGTAAGGCACTTTAGCGGACATAAAGAGTAAAAACCGGAAAATGCAGGCTGATATTACCGAGCTGGAAAGGTAAATACGTAAATACCATAACATAATCACGATGAACAAAATTGTGGCTCGAGAGAAGAATGGCGAAAAAATTTAGGATCCTGAGTACGAGCTCACCAAATCCAAACATGAAGCTATATAAATCAGAAAGAAAACCAAAGAAATCGAAGATAAGTGGAAGCCTCATATTGATACACTCGATACCATGTACTTTTAGCTCAAGAATAAATTCACCAAGTGTGTTGAAAGGCATGCATAAACCTAAAAGGAGCATCGCGCATGGGAAACTCGGAAAAATGGATTGAGAGAAGAGGACGAAGTTATTTAGTTTCGTGATAGACTTTCAAAAATTAGCACAACAGAGTGGAAGCAGCCTCAATCGACAACATTGATTCGCAAAAACAAAGAATACTCGCAACTCTTGGATAAAGCAGTCAGAAAGAGAAAGAATCAGTCTGAGTTATAACCTTCTGAGTTAAAGTCAGACGAGTTGAAAGATGAAGAATCAGATGTAAATAAGTTTATTCAAGCGGATCTTCCATTTAGCAATGACCAAAATAATAAGAAAGATAAAAATAAAAAAGTTGGGAAAGCACAATAAGGCACACCGAATAAATAAAAATAAACAATAAAATAAAAAGGGAAGTAAATGACAAAATAAATTAAATAAAAGTAAAAGTAAAAGTAAAAGTAAAAAAATAAAGGAGAATTGCCAGTTTCCAAATCAAAAACTAACCAAAATATTGATTCACTCGCAAAATAACTCAGCCCCAAAACTAAAAATAAAGGAGATAAAGATGTGAGATTAGAAATCAGCAAAAGCCCGCAGAAGGTAGGCTCAGAGGCTCAGATCAAAGATTAGTTGTCCAATAAAAAAATCAAATAAATTTCAAATAAAGAAACTCCCAATCGAAAATAAGTCAAATCCGAAAGGGGAAATAATAATAGCAACAGCAATCCTGTGAGTAATAAGTAATCATTGAAGAAACAGCAATCTGACAAAAATGTTGAGAGGGCCAGCCAATAAAAAGCGGTGTAAGGCAATAAAGATAAGAAGGCCATAAATAACAATAAAGACATTAAGAATGAAAAACAAGAGAATAAAAATAAGGATAATAATAAGGATAAGAGTAATAAAATATCTCAACCGCAGTTGAAAGATGTGCTACAATCACCCCAAAAATAAACAAAATCACCAGCAAAAACAACAATAAAAGCCTAAAGCAAGTAGCCAACCATTAAACAGCCCGATAACGACTCTAAACAGAATGTGAAATCCCTAAATAAAAAAACCGACCAAAACTCAAATGCTGATCCAAACAATAACAATATCAATTCCATGAATGCCAATAATAAAGATAAGGACAAGAAGCAAATAAAATTAATTTTGAAGAGTATTGGGGTCGGCCCTTAATGATTTTAAATTTGCAGGAGAATAATGATCGATCAATTGCTTAATAATATCATTTATTTATTTAGGCTTGAAGGACGAATTTAGATTTCACGTTTTGGTTTATTACTCTAATTTCGGAGAACTTTCTGCGATTATATTTATTTATGGCCCTTTGATTTTATTTTTTGGGAGTTATTAATTCTTTTGCTCACATTATTTCTATGATATTAATGATTTTGATGATTTCAAGTGGTACGATGGCTCTTATGATTATAATTAGCTCTTTCCATGGCTAATTAAGCCAAGGACTCTCTTTTGCTTCATTCTCTTTATATTTAATTTAAATTATATTTCTATTGTTCCAACTGCAAATTTGCCTTTCATTATTCTAAGCACCTTCTTGAGTTTTAATTGATTTGTTTAATGCTCAAATTCGGCCAGTGATATACTAAAGTATCCGATTTCTTGCGCAAAATTTTTCCTTAGAACTTTCAATAGTATCACAATTTCAGGCCTGCGATTATATCCTCCTCTTCGCCATCTTACCCTAAATATTTTATGAAATAATTCACCATATCCCAAAGCCTTCACTTATCTCTCATTTCTCCCTATTTTAAATTCAAGATTATATGCAGCATCTCTATCTTTACCGAACACTCCCTTAATGAGCATTACATGTTTGATTTGAAATTATAGATAACTGTTGCCTTCATTGATTTCTTAGATATTTTGATAGTGTCTTTTCTCCTTTGAAAATAATTTAAATTCTATGTAAAGTATATAGTTTACTTTATTATCGGCTCTGGCAGATTACGCTTTTTGTTGAGTCTGATGGCTTCTTGATTGTGCAAGTTTTATTAAGTTCGCTACAATTGGTATGCTTATTTGGTAGACCTAATGCAGATTTGGTCCCTAAAATTCTCCGATAGAGCAAATAGTTATCGAACAATCTTTCCTTCTCCTTCAGAGACATAGATTTCGCATTGACTCTGACTATCCTTTTTATTTCTTTACCTTCCAAGGTCGATACCAAAGGAACCGGAATTTTAATTTTTCTCATATCGCTGCTTTTTGTTTGAACTTTTATTCTTATTGAAGGCTATTTGGTCGGCTCTGTTCTGCTGCGTTCATTAAAATGCACTAGATGGGTGAGTTTTTTTGATATTTATGAAGTGTTGAGGGGCTGTTTGCTTTTAGGACTTGCCAATTTATGAGAGCTCATTCCTCGAAGTCGAGACAGATGGTTTTCATAGAGCTTAGTTTGCTGCCAATCTAAATAATTCTCCATACAATAATAAACAAACTATCAATCTGCAAATATACAATAAATCTATTTGTCTGATATATCACTTTTTGATTGCCTTTAAAAGTAACAAAGCGCACATTACTTCAGCCACCAAAGTGACAGTTGTGACAATCTGCCGATCATTTAGGTCACCCACCGGAATCCTCGCCGTACCCCTCACAGCTAAATAATCCTCATTGATGATGTACTCCTTTACGGTCTTTGATTATCCATCAGTAATGCATCTCACTACAGCCCGTGAAAATGGATGCAATTTCACATATTCATACTGTTCCTCTATTTTCTTATTCGCCAGATTCCTGGGAGTTGGGTATCGAAAATGTATCCTCTGTGTGAATGCATAAGAATTGGCAGCAAACTGCTAGAATGCGGACAAGGGTATTTCTTATTGGTACCAATGCTGCTTTGATAGGTATTACGGTAACTCCACAGATATCACCTAATTTGTTGATATCTTCATCGATGGATGCATGCTATGTCTCTCATGGACGTCGATATATGTGGAGGAAGGCAGAATATCATCGATGATGATTGAACATTGCTCATTGTTTATGTCGAGTTTGTGTGAATTTTATAGGAAAACTAAAGTGTATTTGGTTTATTGGTGGAATCCTTTGCCATGAAGGGATTTTGATATTGTGGCAATAGGGTTGATATCGTTGAAGTTTGTAATTTAAATGCGGATGAGTTGGTATGAGGCGCTGCCTGGAAGAAATGCGAAACTTATGGTGAATTCCTGCATTGAGTTCCACTGCAGTTAGCTTAGTTTAGCAGAGGATTAAAAAGTAACCTTGACATTCATTTACGAAGCCTGCTTTTCGATAAGTTCCTTCACATTTGCTATGACAGTTCTCCCGTTGCTCGTCTCATTATCAATATTATGTAATTATTGCTAAGTCCTGAGTAGCTAAGTTTTCTCAAAGTACCGATAACAATTCCATTGCGCATAACTATCCTTCCCATAATCCTAATAGCTATTCGAATATCCCTTTGCAGTTCTCACCAATGAATATATTGTATCATTCGACTCCAATATTGTTTAATGTGCTGCCTTATCTTCCACTCGATAGCATAGATCAATAGATTACAATTTGTTGATGATTCGATATACTGTTGCGTAGGATTATTTGTTAGTTTAATGGCTTTTATGTTCATATATGGTCTGTCTACGAATGCTAGTATAATTTTATGAGGTGGCTGCGATGCTTATGAAGAAGAAGAAACTGATAAGGCGAAGAATTGGCAAATTGAGGCCCTGCAATTACATCTCACAATATATATATATGTGATTTAATGCATTAATTCCTCATTAATATAGTTAGGGCTATTTGATGTTAGTTTGATTGCGTATTTGATAGTTTATTTGATAGCTAGTTTGATGGTTTATTTCCGAGTAAATTGAAGGGAGATAAATCGGCTTTTAACAATCTTGATTAAAAATAGCCAATATTTTTCATTTTGATTGGTTGACTCATTCTCAAACATTATATGATCGATATGTTAATACTCAATTAGCTGTCATTAGACAAAAGCATAAGCCGCATAAACAAATATTATCGATATTCAGTATAGTTCCAATTGCTATGTCTTCACATCGCATTGCATTTCAGTATCTTGGAGAATTTATATCAATTTTATAGCCTTGTGGAACAAGTTAATGGCTCATAGCATCTTCTCGTAAGCAATTCTTATGAGCCTGACTTACAATCCTGAAGCCTTGACAACCTTGAAGATCTTATTATTTATTCCCAAATAATATATGAAATAAGCCTAATTCTTTGTTCCAAACTGAAGCCATACTCCTCGTTGATAATTGATTCATCCAAAAGGATCTCATACCGCTAAAAGAAGCCGAATTCCATATGAAAATTTCATGGGAGCATACCTCTTCCATACAAAATTTAGACAATAATAGATAAACTTTATCCTACAGTTAATTGCTGCATATATAAGATATTTCGATTACGATCAGAAAGATTTTCAAATTAGAAATTAATCGATTATGAGTTTACCATGTTCTATAATTTAAATATCCATCTCCATCTTAAATTTGCAAGATATGAGTAACCCAAGCCCATTCATCTAAAAGCTATACTAAATTCTTCAGGTAACTCTATATTCATCCATTCAGAATTCAAACAATTTTGAAGTTATTCGGCTAAATCAAGCTGAAAGGCAACTCGAAATTCCGAGCAAAAAGAAACTGGAAAAGATCATCGGAACCTATTTCCGCCATGCGAAGTTCGAAAGTTTCATCAGACAGCTCAACTGGTACGGCTTCTATAAAGTAAATAGCAACTCAATGCATTGCTATAAACATGAAAACTTAGAAAAAGGCCTAAGGTAGAAATTGAATTTAAACTCAGCCTTCTGACAATTCGCTCAAGGAGAAATCCGCAAACAAAGAAATAATCTGATGCTTTAGTTGAGTCTCGGAAACAGACGAAACGGGAAAACCCTTTAGAAATTGCCCCAAAACAAGAAGAATAGTCAATAAAAACCTTTGTGAGAGTTCCGTTTGAGCCCAATTATTACGTTCCCCCTCAAAATCGATACGCCCTTAGCGCTTTTTCCAATGGAAATTACTGGCCTCAACTAAATTCAAATCCATCGATGTTAAGCGTCAATCAAAGTTACACAAATTGGAATCCCTGTGGTAGTGGACAAGTCTACCAGCTCTATTATCCTCAGCACCCCAATTATAACTGATCTTTATTTTAAACGTATTTATCTGTCCTTTGTTTTTGAGGCATTTCCAAATTTAATAGGTTTAATATGTTTTATAGAAATCAAATAACAGTGAAGTCTCCTTGATTAAAAGCCACGATTAGCATGCTTTGTATTTGCTAAATTGAATCATAAAGAGTTGCAACTAACTTCAGATGGAATTGCGAAACGCAGCTATTTTTGTTATTAATATTTAAAAATGTTCTATTTATAATATATAAATGTCATGCTTTATATTTGGTTGAGAAGTTCAAATATTTACGTGTTCTATATGATTTTCGTTTATTTTTATTTTTGTTCATGCTTTCAGTATGAGGACTAATGCTGGGAATAATGAGAGAGATCTCTTATGTGCATTTCGATTTAAGAAACAGTTAGAGGCTTTTTCGACTATTTATTTTATCAATTGATAAGTTGCATCGGAATCATTAGCTGAAGTCCTTCATGAAGTCAATTGCTCCTTAAATATAATAAATGTGAATTTCAAATATCGAAATTCACAAAGTTATGCATCGAAGATAATTCGAAGCTTATGATTCGAATAAATAGTTAGGAATTGGTTCTAACTCAATACCAATGATATGATGACAATAGACAATATCAATAATGCAAACAATCATGCGATTTCGAGTAATATCTCAGCCTTGGCAAGATTGATTTGAGTTAATCGATCAGTATACTCTTATTCAGGATTGATGGCCTGCCCTAAGCCATTGGGATTGTGGATACAATTCCTCTTATACTTTAACTTTTCTTTTTAGATTTCTTCCAAAATGATTAGCTTTTCCATTTTCTACTCACTGCTCAGCTTACTGTCAGTTCTTATTTTGTCGATCTTTTATTTTCTTATTCTTTCTAAGTTGAACTCGAATGGTAGTTTTGGTTTCTTTAGGTTATTAATAATTGCTTGTCTTTCAAGTATTTATTTATTCTTCTTCTATTCTTGCTATTTCTGTTTCCGGCTATAACATTATGACTCCTCTGTTTTCAGGGGTGAGATATTATGGTATTATATTTCAACACGGTTACCATACTGCAATCTTCTTTCGAGATTGCATCTGAGAATGTTGTTATAAATAAGTGGCTATTTCTAAGTTATTGATGAGTATTTTTTTGATTAGTTTAAGCTAGGCAGTTTATTAATCTTTCGCTTTAAATCTTGAGAATCCTTCTGATAAGCTAATAGCTAAGGATATTTGCGATTTGGTTCAGACTGTTCACTTATGCAGTGCTTTTATGAAGAATCGTTTGTTTTGGGATAAGCGTATCGATTTGACTTTTTGTTTTGTTGATTTATGAGCAGTTTTTCATGATTGGCGTAGGATTTGGAACCAATTTTATGATGATAAAGTGCAGACACTTCGGCAGAATTTCCTTATTCATGTTACAGGGATTTTTATGAGGTTTCGTCGTATTGTTTGTTTTGTTTATTTTTTACTATGGCTGCATTTTTTTATATCCTTGAAGCATACATTTTTTTATATCGGCGAGATTATTTATCTACCTTTTCCTCTCTCTCTTTCTATTCATCTTCCTCTTCACCTTCTTCTTATCTGATCTCCTGCCTGCTTTCAGCCAGATCTCTCTCTGTAAGATCTCTTTCTGTAAGATCTCTTTCAATGAGATCTCTCTCTGTAAGATCTCTCTCAGTCTGATATCTGTACTTATTCTTCGAATATCTTTGTTGGTGCTTTTTCAGGTTATCGAAGTCTATGGGCTTCAGCAATTACTTCTTTTCTCTCAAAGCCTTCTGATAGCATTCCTGATACTACTTCTCCTGGTCTTGCAAGATCTTCTCCATTATCTTCTTCTTTTCCTCTTCCTTCAATTGTATCTGCAAGATCGACTGGTTAGTCAGCTTTGCGATTTTTTATCTCTTCCGCTTGTTTTCTTGGAGCTGCATTAGTCTGGTCAATATCTTTTCCCTTTTCTTCGCCTTGATTAAATTTTATTGCTCGATTAGTTCTATTTCAAGTTACTGAAACATTTTCTGGTTTTTTTTTATTTATTTTTACAGGGAGAGTTGTCTCTCGATTCTGGATATTTATTGGGATAACATAACTGCTGTGGGTTGGACTTAGACTGTCAGGCTTGCATTTGTGGGAGATTGTTTTGTTTTTCGTTGAATGGGTTATGGTATAACTTTGTCTCCATTGTGCATGGCAATTGTTTCGATTGCGGATTTGGTTTTCCTCGATTTGTTTGATTTGTTGCGCAACTCCTTCACAGTTTGCATGTGTCTTTGAGGTATTCCAAAGCAATAAAAATATATATGAATCACCTAAATTATTAATTCTGACAAGCGTTTTATATTGCATAGGCTTTATGTGTATTATTTGTTATTGAGAAAATATTGTTCACAATGCACTCTCAGAGGGTTATTCACATTTATCAATCTCTCACTGCAACTTAACTTATGTAGATCTTCTCTATTTCCTTTTCAATTAATAATTATATAATAGGTCTACGTATAACACAGTATACTCATTATAAAACATACCATATATTAGATCCTATATATTGGGGGATGCCCTCAAATAAAAACGCAAATCTGCATTCAACAACGACCATTATATTTCTCTGTCAAATATCCTTTGATGAGCATCTAATAGAAACTATTCCTCACTCTGCACAGTCTACACGAACGTAAATGCTCACTTATCTTCCGAGACCCAATCAATACAGCCTAACTCCCACACTACACTTAATAAATCAAACAACCAATAAGCCTATCCGAAATCACAACAAAACTCAAAACAAACGGATATCGCACAACCAACGAAGTATATTTAGATTTATTGCTCATATGTAAGAACTGTTTGCAGTATCATGGTAAATACAATAAGAAGCATTATATCAACATTTGTGATATTGTGAGCAGATTCCGTAAATCTATGGACACTGTATGGGCTGCATTTATGAGGTAGCTGCGCACATGCAAAATTGCTCGCATTAACAATATTAATGTTGGGAGTCAGTCAGTGATGGAGATTGGTTCATTGTAAAGCTATCAGGGTGAGGAGGATATTCGGT
The DNA here is from genome assembly GCF_059751285.1 of Brachycentrus maculatus. Classification (NCBI taxonomy): domain Eukaryota; kingdom Metazoa; phylum Arthropoda; class Insecta; order Trichoptera; family Brachycentridae; genus Brachycentrus; species Brachycentrus maculatus. The sequence goes on from NW_028281836.1 coordinate 13,519, forward strand.
TTATGGCTTGTTATGGTCTTGAGGTGAGTTAGCTTATTCGAGACAGGCTCGATTTGATAGAGGATCGAAGGAGGAATCAAATAGCCAGGCAACTCAAGAAGATTATGCCTATTATTATCGATAAGGAGGTCATCGATGTGGACTATGGGGATCATGGGAGCCGCAATAACGATAGTATTAATCAGAATCACACTCAGAACAATAGCAAGACTCAGACTCAGAACAATAACATGAACAAAACTCATACTAATAATGATGAGATCTTGAGTATCGGATCAAGTGAAGAAGAAAGCAGAAGATCATTAAGGAGCAAGCGCCACAAATCTAATCCTCTACTATCAATGCCGAATACCACATATTTCTCACAACAATCAGAGCAAAGCATAAGCCACACTAATAATAAGAATTTACGAATTCATAATAATAATGCGAAAGTTTAATTCAGGCAATCAATTATTAAGATAGAGGTGTTTAATGAGCCGAAAAGATAGAGGAATCTGTCTGTAGTTAATGATAAGCTGGCTCATAATGAAATGTTCATTCGGGCTGCGGATGATATCAATTAGAATGGCAGGCTAGTTATCAAATAGGAGATCAATCAGGAAGAACAATCATCAGATCAGTAATCTTCACAATAATCCTAACAGTAATCCTAACAGTAATCCTCACAATAATCCTCACAATAATCCTCACAATAATCCTCACAATAATCCTCACAATAATCCTCACAATAATCCTCACAATAATCCTAACAGTCGGCATAATAGCCATAATAATAATTCCCATCATTAAGCTTGTTGCCTTGCTCACAATACAAAATAGCATAGATTAGCGAACAGAATGCCCTTAAAATAAACATAAAGCTCCGCAAACATAAAATATTAATATCAAAAGCACTAGAGAACATACAAACAGCTATACAGAGGCAACCGGCGCATCCTACAATCAACTCAAAATTGCGATTGCCCAAATTATTGATAAATATCATCAATGGTGATTCAGTGTTCCTGTATGACTAATTTGAATAGACTGCTGAGTAATCAAACATTATCTGTCTCAGCTCATTCTAAGAATCATAGTTGTCTGAAAAGTCACAATAGGAACTCACAGCCAATAATGGTGATAACCAGGCTCCAACTAAAGTCATCTCTTCATTTAATAGGAGACAATGCCTCTCGGAATAATTGTGCATAGTTGGTCGACTGCCTGATCCCTTCCACATGAAATACAGCCTATTATTAATAGAGCTGACAATCCACAAAACCCTGCTTCTGCTGCATTATGCAACCATATACTTACGATCTTAAACATAAAACAAATCCTCACTTGCTGCTATCAGCTCCAGCACGCACACTATTCTCGAGTGTTTAATTAAGATGTGTAAGCAGTTGAACATCTAAGATCTCGGCATTAAGCTCAAAAACTATCTGGCCAGTATGAACAGCACGAGTAGTCATAATAAGAGTCTGCGCAGTATTGGTATGAATATGAGTATGAGTGCTAATATGAGTATGAATATGAATATGAGCAAGAATATGAACAGGAAACACTCATAAGTCCCATAATAATTGATCCAATATATCATTAGTCAATCCTCCCATCTCAACAGCACAGAAATAACTACCATAATGCAAAATAGAGTCCCACATATAATTAATTGTAAATTGTATGAGGCATTAGAACACGACAAGTTTATCAAATCAACACAACTCATGCAGTTAAATAGAAATACAAAGAGAAATACACTAAAGACAATGACACTCCAATAGTATCAGATAATACAAAATAATAAAGAGAAGAGGAAGTGGAAGTGGGGAGATGGCATCAAAATGAACACTTTGAGGGAAGATAGTTAGTTTATGGATAAGTATACAAAGAGGAGCAATGCGATGATTATACTCAAATACTGCAAGGCAGGACAAACAGCCAACAAATTGGCCATTGATTGGGATAGGGCTCGAGGGCTAAAATTTTAGGGCGGGATGATAGCATGATACAGCATCATCCATCATGTGTCATCTATAGCAGATACATCATGCATCCTCATTCATAACATTACCAATATAATCATCCTTATATCAAATAACATCCTGATATATTTAATAATAACGAACATCATTCAAATATCGAGCATTACTCGAACATCTCATTTCACAATAGAACAAATAATGTCCCTCCCAAACAACCCAAACAACAACCATCCGAATACAAATAGCCCATCAATTGCCTAATGCTAATTTCTACAAATATAAATCTCACTCCTTCATGAGCAAATCCAATCCCAAAGAAACCGCTAGTAAAAACTGAAATCTATCAATGATGCACTCACACAATAACTTACCTCTTACTCTTTGCTTATCGAGGAACGTAACCAACTGCTAGAGAACCATTAGATTCTGATGAATAACATCGAAGAGCTGCGCAATCAGTCTGAGAAATCGAATATGTACTATGATTAGGAAATTAATCGGCTCAAGGCTGAACTCAATGATAAGATTGTTGAGGGTTAAAAGAATAGGATTGAGCACGACAAGAATATGTTGACCATGGAAGAGAAGAATACGATGCTGGAGAAAGTTATTGAGAAGCAGTGCAAGAAGTATGCGGAACTCGAAAAGAAAATGCATTAGCTTGAAATCAATGGGTATCGACGCAATTTCAAGGCTATTGACTCCCTTTCGGAGACCAGTGACAACTGGCAAGGGCTCAAGGCGATCACTGATGCTAAGTTTGCCAACTATGCCAACAACGATAAATGTCAAAAGACATCCAGAATGAGTAGCATGGGCAGCAACGAAATTAACAACTCCACAATCAGGACATCATATGCTGTCCCCCTTGATGCCAATCACTCCTCTTTTGACACCCACGCTGACACCCATCCCGACGCCAACAATGAGAACAATATGCGCATCTCGAATGTATCTCATGTGTCTCATCTATCAACTGTGTCCAATATGGCCAAATCAAAGAGAAACAGACAGAGCAGTAGAGGCACAGCAGAAAATGCCTAAAACTCCTATAACAAGTAAATCGTGAAGATGAGCAAGTAGTAGATGAAGATCATGATGAAGTCACTCATCAAGTCGAAACAGCAACTGGACATGGGCAGCTCGGAACTGTCCATGCTGTCGGATATCAGCTGCATTTCCAGGAAGAATAAGAATATGGGGATTTGATGGCATCTGATATGATACTCTTTAAAACTGTGTGCACTCTATATTATCAGAGTGTCTGCCTATTTATAATATATAAATGGCATAAGTCATGGTAATTGTAATGGATTTAATTAAATGGGAGGATCATAGAATAATATGATAATATAATATTAGTATGATAGTGTGATAGTGTGATATGATGATATAATAATGAGTTTATAATACAGATAATCATTGATGTTGTTATTGATGCTAATTAATGTTGATATTAATCTGGAAGATATATATTGGCTGTCAGCCATCGACAGCCCTCCGTAATCTTCCCTCCAGTGCCTGGTATGCTTATTCAGGAGCTTGCTCTCTCATCTACAAGTCATACTATTGATTAGTTGTGTTACCGAAGTGCGTATGAGGCTGCAATTACCATATGCAGGGTTCCCAGCATCGACTGCTCATCATCAGCAATACATGCAGAATTATCTCATTGAGGCTGTAGAAGTCCGAACATCTTACTACAGGCCACTGAGATCAAGTCTGATTATATATGCAAATTATATCATGATATTCATCACATTATCACATTATTGCATTATCACATTATTGCATTATCACATTAATTATTACATTATCACATTAATTAGAATCGATTATGATATAATTATATAAATATATATATATATGTATATATGTATATATTATTAATTATTTTATTATTATTTCATTATTATTATTGCATTAATCGATCGTAAAGATAGATGCTTATAACTCGTATATCTTCATCAATCAGAATATAATCATCAATTGCAATTATCTCTTCAATTAATGCATCGCAGATAAATTACATTGAAAATAGTACAGTATAAACGCATCACTCATAATGGCCGCACCTTCAGGTACTCCAAACCCATATTGATGCCAAACAATAAAATTGTGAATACAGCCAATGCCTTATACGAGCCCTTCTTCCCTACCGCAATCACCAGCCCAATTAAAACAGCCAGTATGTTGATGATGTACTCATACTGCGTCATAGGCGAGTATCCCATGTTGAATGTTATGTTATCTCCATTTTCGTTGTTTATCATTATAGCGATTGCATGCATTGTTCCTATCACCCCATACTTCCATATTGAGGACAAGGCCATGGTGTTAAAATACTCGACTGCACTGATTCTGGGAATAAATGGCAATAGCAGAATTGCATAGATAAATGCTAAGTAGGATAGAAATTGGACAGTGTTCATTATATTGGCCGAGTAATTCAACAGAAAGCCAAAGCCCAGATTTATGAACAAGCTAAATATGTTTGAAATTATCCACGAAGATTCGAAGAGTCGGATCGGAAAGATTAAGAATATGCAGCATTATTGCTCTTATGGCAATTATGCTAGATCGTTTCTTGGCGCCTACAACATATTTGCATTATCTTCGCTGTCCTTGCCTTCCACGAACTCGCTCCTCTTGACCATTGCTCCATTTTTATTCTTGCTATTGTAGTACGAGTTATCATGCACAGTTTCGCATCTGGATTTAGAGCCAAATTCGCCCCTTTTCCGAGAATTCTGCGGAGGTACGGCGCCGTTCAAGTACTTATAGTATTTCTACACGATGGTGTCTTGGTCGTCTTCGAGTTTCATCGTCGAAAGATGGATGTGCATGGCTATTTCGAGCAGCTTGCTCCTCACCAGCAGCTTGGTGTCTAATTTCTTATTCTTTTTCGAGTAGTTCTTCTCATTTAGGCCCTACTTATCGTAGTACTCCATGTAGGTCATCGTTTTCTTGGTTATTTATTCGGCGGAGACTGGGTAATTATTTGCGAGATGCTCGATTGTTGGCATTTTTGTAGTGCATTTCGGGGGTAGCTTTATTTATGGTTCGATTTATAGGTTGAGCATCCCTGAAATAAAGGCTTTCAGCTTAGTTTCATATGCGTTCATGAGCAGGTTCAGCAAGTAAATCCCGAGGAAGATTGCAGGCAGCGTGATTATCTTGGTGCTCGTGAAGTAGTGATAAATAATATTGATGTAGCACAGTAGTAACATTAGCACATTCTTACCAAACATTATCCCCGAGTACTCCTCCTACTTCACGCTCCAATACAGCACAATGGCCAAGCAAGCAATTAGCCAGGATAAATCGCTATATCCCATTAGAATCAGGGGAGTATCATTATTGGCAGTTAATAGAAAAGCACTGGCTGCATAGGTGATGACCGACAAACTGGAGAGCACGTCGATAATGACCTCCCGAATCAAATTGGAGGAGATTGAAGATTTAAAGAGAAACGATTCGATTTTAGGCTTGAAGATGTAGTGATTGCTCAGCATCAAGAAAATGCCACAGTAGATTGTCGCAATAGGCAGCAAAATGAGTGTAAACACCGAGTATGATTGCTATATGATGAAAATGGGTTCCATTTTGTTGTAATGTTCTTTAAATTGGAACTCGCACCTATTTATTATATGCGCATTATAAAAATTTAAATGTTTGCTATATAGACATTATCAAAGAGTTCTCTGCATTCGATAATGAGGGAGTGTTGTTTGCTGTGCTCGTGTTTAATAATCAGAATATTCGATCACATATATGCGTTTCAAAACTGCATTAATTTATTGAATTGAACTGTATCGTATTGTAAGAGTAAATAAATATATTACATGATTTATTCTAAGACTGCGAAGGGCAAATAGCATACCACAACTCCAAAACCCAAGCGTGCTTACAACTCTAAACTTTACGACTTGCATATGAGTTCCTCACTCAGTTCTGAGATCGGGGCAACAAGGATGAAGAGTCAATTGCAAGCCAAAAGCAGCATGCCATAAAAGATTAAATCGAACTCTTCGTTTTCACTGTAGAAATTAGGCAACTTCTCCCAAAAGTAGACAAACTCGACTTCATTAAATACAAGTAAGAAACTCACACACAGCCGGGATCTCTTGAAGTTGCCGAACATTCGTCGTAATCTTCAGAATCCTGAATAAAATAAGGAGAAGCCTCTCTGCGAGCCATAGTAGTTTTACATGAGCAAAATATTCAGGAGTTTTAAGCTGCAATAAAATACCTATTTGATGAATTTAGCAAGGCAGCACTTTCAACAAATTATCACAGCCATCAAAATCGGCAAGAAAATGAAATTATCGACACCTGATAAATAAATAAAACTACTGAAGGGCAGCAAGAAATAAAAAACAATCTTCTTGGATTTGGATTAATGTTTGATTCACTGCGACGAGACCGCTACGAACTATACAGTAAAACTCAATTTTCCGATTGAAGGAGGAGGTATAATTCCTGCAGGAATTCGTGTCCGTCCTCATTGTAGCTAATTTCTAAAGTAGCTCTCAACATTGGTGGAGATTATCATTTTTACGGCAAGTTCATCCTCTTACGCTGATGTTGTGCTCGACTTCCTCGACCCACAAAAGAAATATTTCGCTCATAGACTATATCGCGAGCACTGCACCCTTGACAATGGTTTCTACACGAAAGATCTCAGGATTGTGAATAGGAGCCCTTAGAATATAGCCATTGTAGATAACTCTGCATATTCCTTCATGAATCAGCCATAGTTCGGTATCCCCATCCTGCCATTCTACCATTATGCCAAAGATAAGGAGTTATTGATTCTTTTGGAGTACCTCAAGAAGTTGATACAGGAACCGGATATGCGACCCAAGATCAAAGAGACCTTTCTTTGGGATAAATATCTGAATAGTGAGAATTAAGCTGAAAAGATAATGATGAAGCACTATGGGGCAATCTGAGTGGGATTGGTGCGATAATTAAGAATTGCAATTGTATTGTTTATAATATGTTTCATTCTGCTATGTCTTTTCAGGTCAGATATTCAATTTATGAGATGATATGAGTAGAATATTGAAAAATATAACAAACTATGAAACAGTGAAATAGGAAAAGAGAAAGTTGTGAAAAACAATGAAACTAATGGCAGATAAAACATTTTTATAAACTGAAATGAAAGAGTTCGGCATTAGCCCGAAATTTCTCGCATCGCTCATGCAATTTAGATAGAATAGACAGATAGGTGTATACAAATATTAATACTTGCGCAATAATGGCAGTCAAAAATCCTGAGCAGATGCAGAAAACTGCAACGTGAATAATTGCCTAGGCAAACTGGCCTGATAAAAATATAAAATACTGCATATGAAAATATGAATACAAAAATTGTATGAATATAAATACGCTTTCTATTTTCCAATTTTATTTTTAATTTTAACAAGTGAATACCAAATTGAATATGGCTCAGAGTTCGACCAGACCATGCAGATAGCGGCGCCAACCCACTCGCAACAAAGACAAAGTATCGATTCTCTAATTTTAGGTCGAATTAAACATGGAGCTCATTGAAAAGCTCTAAAGTAGCAAGGTAACATCTATCAACATTTAGGTCCATAGAACCAACAACATCAGCAACTACTCCAGCGCCAAACTCCTTATTGCCTTCATTAATGGTGTCAACCAAAGTTTATCATCTCTTATCTAAGGTAGTAGGGGCCACCAGAATGCGGAAAGGTAAAAGGAATATCAACTCGAAAAGGCTGTGGATGAAAATAGGAAAGCATTCATCAATGATGCCATGGGCATGACAAAAAGAGCCAAACTTAATGACGGTCGTGTTGTGCAGTTCTCTGTTGGCAATCTTAAAAGCGAGGAAAAAAATGCTTAAAAGGCTATGGCTAACTATAAGCAAGGTGTTACCCCTCCAAAAGTGCAAAATCCTAGTAGCTCGGCCCTGATAAAAAGATAATCAACAAAACACGGGAAAAATAGCACCGGAAACGAAAAACCAGCTCAAGGAGAGTTGAACGCAGTCGCGAGACTTGAAAGATCGCTCGTTATGAAGCCATTCAAAAGACACTCTTACCATGTGGCCATTGCATACACAATACATCTAAAAAAACTAAAAGCTTAAAATAACGGAATTCGCGATCCCGCGCGTTGCGATCCGACTTACCCAGCAAAAAAGTTAAAGGAAGAACAGAATTTAGTCGCACATTGACATTATCATCTATATTTGGCTTATTAATGATCATTACATTACAATGCGACATATTCATGGCACTTTTCCAGGCTTATCTCTCATAATTTGTATTGTAATCTATATCAATATGAGACAATACAACATTAAGCCTCTTTATAATTTTGCTAGTCATAGTTGCGATAATGAGCCACTTGCATTTTTGAAATTACAGCCTAAACTACTTTACATATAGAGATTTTGCATATGTAAGATGATTTAGATATAAGAAATCTAAAGCTAAGTAAATATATGGGTAAAAATAAAGAAACAGGCTGCGAAAGGAAAAAAAGAAAAAGAGTGTGAGAAGCAAGAACAAAAGAAGCAAGTAAAGGGTTATCTAAAATAGAGAACCTCATTAATAACTCCTTCTAAAACTAACAAATGTAAAGCACAGAATATTCTCTTTCAGAATTTAATAATAAATTACTCACATTAGTCACATTCAATAATGGCGGTAAACTCGTTTATGCATTATTAATTCTTGCATTTCATTTGATACCATTGCATGTAATTAATATTATTATATGCTATTATATTCGTTAGATTATTCTTAGATTACTGGAAATCAACAGTAGCCATACTGATTTCAAACACTGAAACATGATCATAATTAGAATAGCCTCTACGAACAAAATAGCAACTAAAAAATAGTAATGAAATACGTTCATTCATGATAGCTTATAGCTTTGTGAAACAACGCAGAATATAATAATCCTCTGATATATATACACTTGCTTATTTCATTCACGGGCAGATTAGATAGACATAATGGATATCGACAGGAATAGCAAACCAGATACATATCGGCTCAGTTCTCCCCTGTATAATAAAATCGGGAGCACCTCCTACAAGCGCGTCAAAAACTTGGGGGATAATAACGTTAAATGGGGCAAAGCTTCAGGGAATAATGACAACAATTTTATATTATAAAAACCACCCGATTTGCATCATGCCAATGCCCACTATGTTGACGAGCTGACGGTTCAAAATTATGGGCTTATTAAAGGGTCGAAGCGGAGTTGCGCTGAGCAGTCGCGGGAAATCAATGCTGAGGAGGAGAATACTGAGAAGTTGATGGATTATCGGATGTATGAACTTTGTGGTAGTGGTAGAGATCTCAAATACCAGCAAACTTGCACGAAAATCAGGGAAGAGTCACAGATTGAAAACCATCGCAATAATAGAAGAAATACACTGCCATCATCATATGACCAATAAACTGACGATGCAATATACAGCAATGCCTTAGTTTATCGTAGTGGCGCAGGGCCTCACTTAACGAGGTCAATCCACAAAAAAGACACCAAAATAAGCAGCAATAATATAATACTGGACAGCAGCAACGACCACAGCAATAACAGCAACAACAGTAAGAAAAGTCTGCGCAGCTATCGATCGCAAAGCATAATGACAAAATACAGCAACATAAACAAAAAAACAAAATCGAGGCCTAACTAAGCTATTGCTGCTGCAATCAGAGCTTTGTATGAGCTGAACGATGTCGAATTCTATGAGTTGCTCTGCGAAAAATACATCAATGGAAATGGCAATAATAACATTAACAGTCATATCAAGATAGAGAAGGCATAGAAGATAAAGGTGCTGCAGTAAATATAACACAAAATGCAGATAGAGTAAGAACTGAAGAATAATTAAATACGATCGTTGTCTATTTATAAGGATTAACTTGAGCTAATAGAAATGCTATTGCATGATAAAGATAATAATGTCAATGCAGAAACTCTTGCAAATACGGAAAGTAAAATAAATAGCATCAGCAACAGCAGCAGCAACAGCAAAACAAACAGTATTAACAACAGTAAAATTAGTATAATGTCCAACAGTATTCCCACATTCAGCCGCATTCTCAACACTACAAACAATATAACAAATACAAACAATATAGCAGCCACAAACAACATAGCGAATATAGTCAACATTGTAAATACAGCTATCGGTCTGCCATCGAAACATCGCATAAAGCTCTCTACTTTAAAATACAAAGCGAACACTCTCTTATAAATCAGACAAAGAAAGTAATGCCTGAAATCTCAGTTGACCAGCTATGAGATAGAGTCAGCACTGTTAAGCGAATACATGTTGCATACTCTAAAGGTTATTTAAAGCCAAAGTGAAGAGTATCTGCTGGATATTGAAGAATAAGAAGAACTGATGCTCAATAATGTGAATCATGAGATAGAGTATATCTGCAGGGAGCTGTAGAATATCAAAAGCAGCAATACCGCTGAGATTAATTAAATCAGAGCCCAAATGATGAGGCTGAGGGTCGACATCCTCAAGAAGGAGGAGCAACTGAAGTAATTGTTATATAGAATGTAGACTCATTAATACCACCATTTTCAATGCCCATATCAGGATGAACAAGAAGAATACGCAGACCAGCATCGGCAATCCGCAAACTAACAAGATCCGCAGATTTGTAGTAACAACCAGAAACACCTCAGAACACCATAACATCCCCTCGAACCTCTACTAATAGCCCCTGCGTAGATTAACCAACAAATAAACTTTATTCTCATTGACATTTAATACTCACAACTTCACTCAATCCCCAACCCTAAACATCTAACACACGACAATAGCAATTCCTAATTCAGCAAAGACGACAATCCCCATAAACAAAGGACTACTCTCCTTGGTTTTTTATTTCACTCTCCCTGATACACTTATCGGACTGCAGGCCAACTATGCAAACATAGGCACAAATGAGTATGATATGAAGAAATATCGCAAGGGTATTGCTGTTGGCAGATGTGCGAGCTGTGTAAAATGTTTCTCTAATTCTAGGACTATAAGTATTAGTTTTAATGTGCCAATACGATTATCACTGATCTGAAGATATTGAGGCAGTGTTTGCAGCCACAACAGAAGCCTGAACCATCACATAACTAAATCAAGGGCATTGTTCTTTACTACGAGAAAATCAACAAGACAGCAGATGAAGGCCAATAGAAGTTCAAAAAGCCATAAGCCAACCGACTATCCTCTCAGGATAAGATATCGAAAGAAAAGATGACATTGAAGCTTGTTGATAAAATACATAATAAATACAAGCCCAGAATATAATAAAGCAGATAAAAACAATTACATCATAACGAAGAGTCCAAATCCAAATTAAGCAGGCGTAGCAGTAAAAGCAGGCGTAGCAGTAAAAGCAGGCATAGCAGAAATATCAAATCGAATAGCAAATAGAAATTGAACCTGTATGCAAAAAGCAATTATATTATATAAAACGAGAATACTATTCAGGACAGTCAGCCCTCAAGGAAGTCGGGAGAGAAATCCCAGAGTAAGGTAATCAGCCGGATCAGGGAAAAAGAGAAAAGTAACAATGTAAATAAAAAATATTTGGCGACTTAATACTGGCTTGAGTGATTCATTAATTAAACTGTACATATTTCTCTGTTCTTATTTGTTGTATCAGCGCATCATTGCTGTTATTTCAATGCCAATAGAAACATAAACATATGCATACATTTAAAACTGAATGCCGAGTAGAGCAATACAATTCTCGGTGAAGTTGATCCATCAGCTTCATTGTAGATTATGTTATTTATGATATAATGCAGACAGACAATCCTAAATATTGAGAATAACTCGCATAAATCGACCAGATGCCCTGACAGACAGTTGGCTTGCATGTAATTTCAGCATCGAACATTCTGTTTAAAATTATGGCAACTGCTTTTGCACAATGCTCAAAATAATATTAAATATTCATCATTGAAGATTGCGAGAGATGGTCATATCTATGTTACAATTATTCAGATATCTTGCTGTGGGTGTTTAAGTGCGGTCCTGTTGGCTGATCTATGCCAATAAATTCGCATATAATTTATCAGTTTAGTTCTATGTTATGCGTATTATACTTAGATTAAATGAGCGTCAACAACCCACAACCTTAACGTTTCAGCTAGTATACTTTGCTACCCGGAGGCAGAAGCTTCACAATTAAAGATTGTAAGTTTATCTTCAAGCTCGATCGGCAAGGGGGATGGCGGGATGAATACCATAACTACTATAATGCGAAAGGAGAGCCCGATTTCGAACCAGAAGATGGGGATCTCACGCCAGAAGAGGGCAGCATCCACTCCGGCAGTGTTGGCGATGATGACGAATACGACAACCTCTATGGAGGAGATGTCCAAGACGATGAGGAATCTGAAGAAGAAGGTTCAAGATATTTTGCCAAAATGGAACGAAATTCATAAGTTCTTTCATTTTATCCCCTGGAGAGCCACGTCCGAATCTACTTCAATAATATGTCCTATCGCACATACCCCAAAGACGCATTCAATGCCTATAAAGCTAAGGTTCCAGGCATCCTTAACATCATCTTTGAACTCAATGAAAAACAACTCAGGAATGGCAATGGTCACTTCATCGTCAAGAATGTTGTAGCTGCCGAAGCTTTGATACGGCTCGAAGGAGAGAAGGTAACTGATCGAGAGGTGTACTTTAAAGTCTAAAAATTGTAAGAGCTTATCATGGATCCAATCAAAGAGCAAGACCTCGCGCCAAGCTGGGAAAAAAAAATACCCCAATACTTTAACAGCCAGCTCAAAAGCGAAGAAATCCAGCCATTGATGCCAATCAAAGTGGAGGCAAAAGCCGAAGATAAGACAGCACTCAAGGAAAGTGATGCGAAACACGCATAAACAAAAACCAAAAAAGTCTATTAAGTAAAAAAGTAAGCAAAAACTGAATAAAAAAAGTAAGAGAAGAAATAGCTCAAAAAGTAATAAAAGAAGGAAGAAAAGAAACCGCAAGAACTCCCAGAGTTCGGGACATATAGACTTAACTTCGAAATATTCGAAACTAAAACGGCGTTTGTCAAATGGATGGAGTCAATAAATGCAACTCGAGATGTCGACTATAAAAATATAACTAAATTCGAAGAAAATGGCAAGAATGTTGTCAATATTTAAGTTCGAAGTGTGCTTGTTGAGGCCGCCAGAGGCAAAAAACATGCAGGTAAGGAAGTTATCTTTAAAAATATCAACTGATTTATATCCAATATTTAATCCTCATGTCTAAATAAATGGCATTTAGTAAATAAGTCGCTTCTTATGTTTCAAATTCTATCAAATCTTTGCTTTCTTCACATGCTGATCTTCTTCTGCAGCTGCCTTCATCAAAGCCTTGTTATAAAGGAGCTCAAGCGTATTCATTTTCTTTCTATTTTTCTTTGCCATTTTATCCTCCATCTGAGCCTTTAAGATCTCTTCGTGCTGCTTATGTATATTCTTCATGTAGTCAGCCTTTGATTTTTCGTTTTCGATGAAGTTGCCTGTATCCTCTTTCCAGACGACTGCTTGCTTGTAGTCAATTTACTTTTCAGCCAATTATTTTTGTCTTTTTTCTTCAACTTGTTTGGCGAGATAGTCTCTCATTTTATCCTTTTGCTTTCTTTGCTCCTCCTTTCTGCGATCGTCATCCAGCTTTTATTTTTGTAATTGGCTGTCAATATGTTTCATCATCTTTTCATCCTCTGCCCTGATTTGTTATTTTTGGTCCTTGATAACTGAGTCAGCAAAGGATGCCATCACTTTCTTTATCTTTTCTTATCTTTCCTTTTTCTCTTACTATCTCTTCTTTTCGAGTTCATCTTGAAGCCTGGCATATTCTTATTGAGATTTAATGTCCTAATTTATTAAAATAGTTTACTTATAGTCTTTCTTTTTCTGCTTCTTCTTTGAGTTTCTTTTGGTTCTCCTCGTTCTCAGACATCATCTGGTTGAACCTTTCTCTTTCCTTTTATTTCCTCTGAGCCGCTTCCTGTTCCTCCTCAATAATTTCTTCCTTAATCTTTTCAACCAGTAAAGAATCCAATTGATCTTCCTTATTTTTTTACAATCGCTTTCGTTTGTTTTCGTCCTTGATCTGCCTGTCTCTCATCTTCTTTTCTTGCATTATTTTCTTCTCATACTCCTCCTTCTTTTGTTTTTCCCTTTGATCATATGTCTTGATCTGCACATCTTGCAACTGCTTGTACTATTTCTCTTAGTTTTCTTCTAAGGCTTTTTTTCTTTTTTTCTCCTCAAGCTGCTTATCGAGCTCTCTCTTCATTTTCTTCTTGAACTCTTCCTCTCTAATCTTCTCGAGTTCCTTTTATTTCTTGAAGAGTTCGGTATCAAACTTCACGAGGGTGGCCCATTAATCTTCATCATCGCCATCTACCTGGTAGACAGACTTCGAGGAAATTGAGCTACTGTCAGCAGAAGAGCTTGCTCTTGATGCTCTTGATGATTGCTTGTAGGGGTGTTACAGCTTTTGTGAGGCTTGGCTCTTTGCATCTTAATTTCTTTCTTTGAGTTCTCTTCCCGATGCTTGAGATCCTTTAACAGAAGATCCCTTGACTGATTGGCTATTCTTTTTATAATTTCCAACAGCTTCATGAACCTAAGCCTTCAAGTTTCTCAATGAATCCTCAGTGACTTTCTCCTTGGTGAAGAAGTCTGTTACAATATCTTAAATAAGCTTAATGATATTGGGGTTACCCTTGGCACAATCCTTAACGAACTTTTGCGTGACCATTTACCTGAGTTGCTCCCTCTGCTGGATTGCTTGAGCTTTTTCTATCGCTGAATGCAGTTTCCCACTGCTCTTCTTTGCTTACTATCCAGTTTTAACTTGGCTGTGTTGGCTGTAGTGCATTTATGGTGCTATCAGTTACAATAATTATTATTCTTCGATATAAATATGCGAACTCTTTGCACTCGATTATGACAGTTATACTATCCCTATCTCAGTGTGCTCGTATGGATGTATTACTATCAATAATTCTTAGATTTAATATGGTAAATCTATCATTCAAGATCCTCTTCCTCATCGCATTTGCTGCTCTCT
Organism: Brachycentrus maculatus; assembly: GCF_059751285.1. Classification (NCBI taxonomy): domain Eukaryota; kingdom Metazoa; phylum Arthropoda; class Insecta; order Trichoptera; family Brachycentridae; genus Brachycentrus; species Brachycentrus maculatus. The sequence continues at coordinate 28,594 of NW_028281836.1, forward strand.
TTAGTGAGCTTGCACGATGCGGTGCTTCTAACTTCCCATATAGCGTTCCCTAATCCATAAAATTCGTATCGTATGCAGCTGTAGCATTCTGTCCGAAATAATGTGTAGAGAAGTGGTCATGTGGCACTACTTCCAAATACCCGCTGCTGAGCGTGACCTATATATAGAATTCTTTCACAAAAGCAGCCTCTTATGTTGGATATGAACCAGATACACAAACAATTATAGTTTCCTGGAGGGGTAGTAACAATGCGCAAAACTGGATCGAAGATGTCAACTTTTAAATGTAAGTGTATCAGCACTGTAAGGGCTGCTATGTTCATGTTGGCTTTATGGTCGACTTCAATCTTAATGAACAGAAAATGCATGCTGCAATCAGTCAGATAATGAGTAAGTATTCGGTGCAGAATATTGTATGCACTGGGCATAGCTTAGGAGCCGCTTTGTCTTCCATTGCAGCATTATAGCTTTCCCTCAGATACCCGAATCTTAGAGTGCGGGTCCACAATTTCGGAAGTCCAAGAGTCGGAAATTAAAACTGGGTGAAATTCTTATAAAACAAAGTTAGCTTAGTTTAGAGAGTGGTTCACAATCGGGATATAGTGCCGCATTTGCCCCCAGAGTCAGTGTACAAGCATCCTGCTCACGAGATTTTCTTCGATGAACAAATGGAGAAATATCAGATTTGTGATGACTCAGGAGAGGATAAAAATTGCTCGAATCAATTCTTCCCGAATTACGATCCCAACGACCATGACTTTTATTTCGTACACATTAGTCAAACCCAATGCTGATCCATATTCATGTTCATGCCATATTATTCTAATAGCAATAATAGATTCGGTCATGCAATCATTTATAAATATTAGATTGTGATCCATACTCCAACCAAGGATGAAATTGAAAATTTCTGGAATGGAGTTAAGTTTATCATTCTGAAGGGAGTTGGCAATCTGTCAATTAGCTGATCTTTGGTTGTGTGGTATTGTAGACGACATTGGGCTAATTTCCGCAGCATCCAATAGCTGTTCTTCGAAGGGATAAAAGAATATTTTGTTGAAAATTTCGTCATTCACTACGGTTGGTGTTGATAATTATTATGTCAATATTCAATTTATCGATCAGATTATCATAATACGAAACTGGCTTCTGTTGCTTCACTTACTATTGTTTGCGAGGTTACCGTATCCTTTGCCATCACCGTCGAGTAATTCAAATTTTCAATCTGCGGAGAACTATCATTTTCTATTTTCTTCGTGGTTTTCTTCTTTGCGAAAAGCAATTTCTACAGGTTAGCAAATGGCATTTCAACTAACAAAGTGCCCACAAAACCTAAGCAGATGCTCATGATGGCAATCGCAATATAAATTGGTAGAATTTCGAGTGTAGAGTAATAGAAATCGACTTTTTGTGAAAAGAACATGAAGACTATCAAGTTAAAGTGTATTAAATATGTCCAAAAGGATACTTTACCCATGAAGTGAAAGCCTTTTGTGTCCATCAGGAAGTAAACTAAGTCATTTTTAATACCCAATAAGCTTGGAGTCGCTAACATCGACACTCCCATCACGAAGAACATTTTTGCGAAGGTCAAGTAAAGAGATTGAGCAACCTGAGGCCATTTGTGACCAACTTGGATAGTTCTTGGAATCAGGATTATGAATAAAATTATAGATGCGCCACCAATTTGAACTAACCTTCTTAAATTAATGTTGTTCTCGAATTTGTATTTAAGTTTCATGAAGAATCCTCTATCTTACTTCGGACTTTTTTATTACTATTTGAATTCCATGAAAAGTAAACCTAAAATAAGCCCATAAAGATAGGGTGGGCATCTGATCCAAGGCTTGATATAAACATTAGGGAAATATTGTGCCCATTTCAAGAAATCCTGACGGCGCACAATAGTTACATAGTTGTTGATTTCCACCTAAACAAAATTGAGAATCAAGGATAACAGGATAAGCACAATAATTGTAAGATAGCCTGCCATTCTTTTCCGAGTGTACACATACAGAATAGGAATGGATAGAATGTAGATTTGCATATCGTTTTGGAGATACCAACCCCACTCCATACACATTTTCTCCCCATTATCAACGATATTGTCAACAAATGTTATTGATTTCCACATGCCCTTGCAATCTTCAACATGTGAAAATGATTCCACTTTCCACCACAGAGGTCCGTCCCCCATATGGATCATGATGCCATAGAAGAAGATCATTGCCATTATGTATGAAGGCCAGAATCTTAAAAGGCGATGCACAATAGCAAGTGGATACTTTATGAAGCCTTTCATCTTATTTCTCAAGAAACTGTAAGCAACAAGGAACCCTCCGATGTAAAAGAATACATCAACTGCGAAAAATGCACTATTCACAAATAAGTAAAACCATCCTTAAATGTGCATTCCAAGTGTTAAAGCATTCACATTATTTTGGAGACGAGTGCTGAAGGTATGCCCGAGAATCACCCACAGCATGCTTAAACTTTTGATGCCATTAAATACATTAAAGGGATGTGGCTTATACTGAAAACCTTAAAGGTTGGCTTTCAAGTTAAATGCTTTTAAGACATTGTTTTACTTGATTCCTTGAGGCAGAATTTTGCCTAAAGATCCAATAATAAACAAGAGCGTAAGTATGCCGAATAAAGCTAATGCAATATACAATTGCGATTCATATCCATTTGTAATAGTCTGTGGAGATTCAATATACTCCCCTGTAATTCCGGCAGCTTTATTAAAGAAATCGTTGCTGAGGGTCTATATTTATTTCTTGGAACATATCTTCGGGAGACAAGTGCCCATCTGTATACCCAACGCTGCCTTTGTCGTTGCATTGAAAAAGTAGAGCAGTCCATATTTGAAACCATCAGGCTCATCATCAAGACAAATATCATAAAGCCCAAGTTGAGTGATAGTCTTCCCTGAGTTCCAAGCAATGATTTATCTATTTTTTTCAAGAAGAACCTCGCAGGGAGTCTGCAGTGGGTTAAGTACCTCCAGGTTCATGATTAATAATACAAATGTGAAAGTATGATTTATTATTAAAGTTGTTCACTTTATTTAAAACTGTAATAAACTCATCCGATGCTTATTCAGCAGATGGATTATCTGTGATCTTTGCCCTATTATCTACTAATATGCAATGAATATTTCTCAGTTTATGAAGCTAATGATAAATTCTATCAAACCTATGCAGATTGAATGCATGATTTATATCTAAATGTTTCTCATTGCCAAATATGCCACTCATTTTGGCATGATAATCATTTTAGCATGCAACTCATTTTGACATGTTTCTCATTTTGAAAATTTTTCTCTCAAGGAGGAGCCTATTGATTATCTTTTATTTAAAACTTGAGAGTCTATCTTTCTTCTCTGTTAATCTATGATAATTTATGCTCATGTTCGTAATATTTGTATTATTTTGTAGTCTTGGCAAAGGAGTATTTTATTTTGTAGGCATGTTCTTCTCATACTGGATATACTCACTATTTATAATCACTTCCCGATTATCTTTATTTATAATATTCCTCCTATTACATTTATTCATATTTTTCGTATTCTCATTCTCTTAATTTTACTTATTCTCTTTACTTTTTATATCTATATCTCCTATATTTTCATTATTCATTTTATTTGGCTTCCTCTCGTGATCCTTATTGCCCGTATTTTCTTCTTTATTTTCATTTCTACTATGATTTTCAATATTATCATGTTTATCATTACACCAACTATCCGTATAATTCTAATTACTTTATTTTTATTGCTTTTATTCTTTATTCTCTTTATTCTCTTTACCTTCCTTTTCATATTTACTTCGATTCTCCCTATTTTTAAAATTTTGCTTTTTCTCCACTCCTTCATAATTACTCCTGACAATCATTCGTTTTTTTTTGTCCATCCTAAATTCGAGATTCTTGATCTTTTTCATTTTGTACGATCCTCTCATTTACTTAGAAGGGCTGGAAATTGAATAGGTTTGTTTTAACTTCTGACAATCGAAATCGCTGTTTCTACTTATACGATTTTATGGAAATTATTTTCGTGTTTGTTTCTAGTCAGTGCATTTATCAGATTCACGACCCCCATAACTGCATTTTCTATGGCTATTCTTCAGGTTGTTCACATGCGCCATGTGTAAATTTGTGGAAGGCAACATTTTAGGGACACTCTTTCTTTAATTTGCTCGAAAAAGCCGCAATGGTATACGAATGGTTTACTCTCCCCAGGGCTGAAGTGCATTTACATCGCAAGTGTATCTACAGTCATTCTATTAGTAAATGAAGAACTAATCCATTTTCGAAGAATTATAAATGCAAATTAATAAAAACCATCATTTATCAAGAATATCCAATTCCAAGCGTCTTTCTCAGATTTCAAGCCTCCATTAATAGTTTACATTTCTATCGATAAAAACTACAATATGAAGCTTTAACTCCAAGTATGCACCATTAATCAGAACATTTTTATCGTATAGTTTCGGAGTACGATGATGTATGCTATCAATCGTGTCTTCTCATTGTAGCATATATATTGAGTATATTTTAAGGATATATCAACCTTTAACATCCTTTATCAGCCTTTATCAGCATAAAATATTAAGTATCAACGTTTACAATTCAAACCAGTTGCGATGATCAGCGCCAAAGAAGAATAGTAAGATGATGAGGCGATTGCATCTCTGTAGAAAGTTCTGGCCCGCCGAACATAATATAAATATTACGGTAGAACACCATTAGAGGAATTGGGTATTGTTCCATAAGATGAGTAATAGCTCAAAGAGCTAGAGTATTTGATATGCTAGGGTAAGAAGAGAAATTAGATTGCATGGCATAATGATTTATTTGTATTTTAACCAGTTCATTTAATTGCACCTCTGCATGCAGGTTGCAAAGGACAGGCATGTTTCACACAATGAACATAAGAATGGGAAAAGTGCTTTAATGCCCTTCCCTTGAGCTCGCTTAAGTTCACCGTGAAGCCAACCACCTTGGGAACCGAGATCTCTCCTCCAGCGAATTATTATCAGCCTCAAACCAAGTAACTATGTGTAATAGTATATCAACAGGGTGAAGAACTGTAACTCTGTCCATGCTGTGGATTCATCAGACAATAAGCCGAAATCAAAATGACCACTCCAATCAGAAACATCTAAAATATAGGAGTAACAATGTTCCTATTCTTCCAAACTTTAGTCAATTTGGCTCTTATGCTCATTCTCCTGTTTTTGCTTTATGGCGTATTTGCACTGGCCACTAATGTAATTGCATCCAGCAATTATACGCCAATGACTGCATAATCGAACATGCAGAGCAATATAGGCATCCTTATCATATCGATCGGCTCCAAACAAACCAACTCAATCGCACAAGAGAACAATGGCTTCTATAATGCTCAATGCTGGATCGGAGTATTTATTGTTGTAGTGTGGGGTGTCATGCTGCTTTATTTTCGGTACCAAGAGCGGATTAGTATTCAGTAGCTCCTACTAGATTCAAAAAGTGCTGCTGATTATTCGATTATTGTCTATAATCTCCCAACTGCGATGACACAGTCTGAACTGCAAAACCAGTTTGATGAATTCTTTGTAAATCATCGAAATAGGGAGAAATATCCCACACTACAAAGTCTCAAAATTGCGAAATTAAATTTAACGAAGCCAATTGAGCTGGATTTACAACTTTATCGCTAATTTACAGACCCATAATTGCAATCCCTGTCCAAATAATCGATCAAAATGCGGGAGATGTTCCTAAATTGGATCATGGAAAGAGCAAAAGGTTAACCTGTGCCTTTCAAAAAAAAAACACGAAGAAATCAATATCGAATTAATAATCAAATCAAAAATCAAATCATAAGCAAAGAGCAAGAAATCATCGCCAGAATCAAGTCTGAGTATATGATGAATGAGTCCTTGACAACTAAGAATCAAACTATAGCCTTTATTACATTTTAGAGTAGCCTCGCTAAGTAGTTTGTCCTGAACTCTTCCTTTGAGAATATGTTTCAGCGGGTTAGATATGTGCTGGCTTGCTGCTGGAGTAATACTCGGCTGCAGATACAAAATGAGAAGTCATAAAAATAAGCAGCCTTCATGTCAGAAGCCCCTGAACCTGAAGATATCATATGGTAGAACATCGGAGTACGAAGAACAGAAATAGTGAAACGAAAGTGTGTGACATTCTTTATAACATTAGCGTTGCTTTGTGCTTCCTTTGCGGCAGTATATGGAATCTCCTTGGCTCAAGTTCAGAATAGCAATAGTTTAATTCTATCTGTGGTTATTTCTCTATCGTTGAGTTTATTTAATATCATCATCTCAAGTAGATTGATTTTTACACTTAGGAATTTTAAGATTGTTGACAAAGCTTGAAAGAGATTACACCCATACAGATCAACAAGCAAGCTTAGCAGTCAAAGCTGTTTTAGCTTCCATGATAAACAGCATTCTCATCCCAATTATGGTCAACTACTTTCTCTAAAACCAAAACCTGTACGGCCCCAACGGATTAGCCTATGACATTTTCTTTTTAGCACTCTTTAGTTCGTTTTTCAACCCTCTGCTTTCTCTACTTGGCATTCAATACTATATAAGCCTATTCTTCACAAGCTTCAAACTAAAACCCAAAAGAGCTATCCGTTATTCTCAAACAGAACTAAACTCCCTCAATGAGAAATAAGAAATCGAAGCCGGATCTTAATATGTCTTTGTGATGAATCTGTTTATGTTCACTTGCTTCTTTACATCCCTTCAGCCGATCATCACTGCCTTTGCCGTTGTCGGTTTTGTCCTGAGTTTCTGGATCTCGAAGTTTATAATCCTGAGAAGGTCGAAAAGGCCGGTCCCTGGGGGTATCTTACTAAATAGAGTTATGTTTCAGCTGATAAATTTAGGGCCTTTGGTGTTTTCCCTGGGCAACTTTACTTGGTCGAACTTCTTTATGGGTGGCTCTCCTTACTATGCAATCTATCCGAATATAGTTTCATGTGCCCTTTCTCTCGTCATATTCCTCTTGCCTCAACAATAGATTGTGAACAAATACTTCTTGAAGCCAAATCCCTCACTTTAATCTTTATACTCAGAGAACCGTATTTACTTCCCAGCGGAGTATGATCGCCTTAATCCCCTGACATCAGCTCAAGCCATACGATAGCATTTGCTCTTTGTCAAAGCATTCCAATAGTAATGGACATACAAAAGTGAAAGCGAACAGATGGTGATTGCGAATACGCTCATGAAACAAATTGGGAGGACAGGCAATTCTGTGGAACTATACAAGATTGGAGATATTATCAGCACTGAAACCAACATGAAATCGAATGCCATGAATAAAGTATTCAATAAGGGAGACCAACAGATCAACACATTATACTTATATAATGCTATAGTCCCCAAAAGCACCAACACAGCCAATACCAACATAAAGCTAATAACCCAAAAATGGCATTAAAAAGACCATTAAATGCAAATAAAACACAATAAAAATCTCGACTTCTAAAATAAGAGTGAACAAAGCTCTCTAAATGATTACTAATTGAAAAAAGTAACAAATATAAACCCACTATCTCCAAACAATTTTCTGAGAAATAACCCAGAAAGTGAGAGACAGCTCAACTCTTGAAGTCACACTGATGAAGTTAATTCGATTAATTGACTACTGATTATTTATTACTGATTATATATTGCCCATTATCTATTGTTTATTGATTATTTATTATTTATTATTAATTTGTCTATTGATTGATAATATGAATGTGAATATGATTATTTGTCTTCAGTAGCTTGTAATTGCTACTAAATGAAAACAAAGCAATAACTATCAAACTTACTAGCCAAAGTGTCCTCTAAAATATCCTCCTCAGCAATCAGCATCCCCGTTGTCCCTCTACGATCCCCTTTGCAGTTCTATAAGGATTATAGAAGTGTCAACCAATCGTTGAAGTATCTGCATACAAAATTCCCGTCCTAAAAGCTCAACACAAAGTCTAATATGGTGCAATAAATTGCATTTCTATACATGAGATTGAGATAGGCACAGTCAATAGAAGATGGTCCAATGATGCATCGGTATCTCTCAAATTAACTCTATCATCAATGGCGAAACAATCGCATAAATCCACAATCATAACCATCGGACAAAGTGAGTGGCTTATCAACAAGACTCAACATATTCCCAATTGTGACAGACATTAACTTGAAAAGTGCCAAAATATTCAGCACTACTGATTTGGATTAGGATCGGATCGAATGGTGTCAGATGTGGGTTTAAGTATCGCATCGGAATAACACATCGGGTGCAAGGATTGTTAAGAATCATGTTGTGTAGAGAAAGATATGCGATCATCATATAAATCATCTGAGGAAATGGTATTTTTGTTCCTTTGAGAACTGATGCTTATATTTGTTTATTCACCTCCCTATTGTTGTGCATAAATCTATCTGTTTGTTTAGATATGCCTATGAATGAATGAAGATTTACGACCATTAATTCCTGGTCTCAAAGACTCATTAAGTCTGCCGGCTTAGTTTCCCATTTTTATAGAGACCTTTATCTGTCTATATCTGCATGTGCAAGTATGCCACATATAAATTATCTATGTGCTATCGAACGTAAGCGAGATTCACAATACGAGATATCTTCCATGAAATATCCAAGCATCATAACATTTATTCAGATCTACAATCATGAGTGTGATTACTCACAATAGCTAATCTTCGCATCTTGGTCTACGAGTTGGAGAAGCCAGACAAGATTCATCCGGCAGATTAGATGAATAACTGATCAGGAATGCGTTGAACTTGATAGAAACTGGGCAAGGCAGTTGTGGCGCATGTCGGGCCGAGTAATTAAATTTAATAGGATAGTGAGATTTAGTGTTCGTCGGATTTGATTATTTGTTAAATTATCTGCTATTAAATTTGGCTATTTAGATCGAAACTCACTCAATAGTATTATCTAAATTTTCAGATTAGTGACAATGCAAAAAGCACACTAACCCAACTCTGTCCCATAAAAGGACGCTAACATTCCCCAAAACCCCTAAAATCATCAGTTATTGGCCGGTATCCATCGAAACAACCGCATGAAGTTTGATAAGCAGGACAATCCATTATTATTTAGGGCGCAGGAATTGAAAAAACAACAAAATGTCTTCAATAAAGCCAACATGTCAGAAGCAGCTTCCCCTCTCCAAGCTTCATACAAGCAGCAATAGAATTCCCCAAGAATAGCAAAATAATAAGTTAACAATTATCCCCAATAATTGAGTAAACATTCTCTCCAATTCCTCAAATAATTAATCTTCACAAGCAAGGAAAATAATCAGGAGAAGGCTGGTTTCAATTAAGCCTTCAACTCTAATATTTTCGAGTTCTTCGCCTTCTTGACCAATATGAATAAATGTCAACCATCTGGATATGAAATTATGGCAAACAAAATGAATGAACAACTAGGAAGAATAATGGTTTGTATTTGTGGCAAGATGCTATAGTAATTCAATCCGAATATGAACAGCCTTCCCAATTTACAGAAGTTCTTTGAAGCTAGTCTGTAATAAATGATGTTTAACTAATAATGGAAAAATATGGCAATATAAAGGAAAATATAGTTTCTAAAGCTAGGAACTCAAACCAATTCACGTTTTAAGTAAAAACTGTAGAAAGCCAGCATTCATCTTTCTAAGGCTCAAATTACTTAATAAATATCGAAACTGCTGAAGAAGTAAACAATATACCAAGATATTTTTAAACGGGGTGATTTGTACAAATCGAATCCTCTTCTGTTTGAATACTATGAAGTATTGTATAATAATTGGATTGTTAAAGATCGTAGGAGTAATGCAAAAAAGCAAAAAACTGAAAGCAGGAATGAAAAGAACAACAAAAAGAGCAACCAAAATACAAACAGAGGTAAAAACAAAGTTAAAAAACAAAGGCTCAAGATTTAAGCTAATTGTGATTCTGATTCCGATTTCGATTCAGATAGATAAAAAAATAAAGATAAAGATCTAATTAATGAGAATCAAGTTTTCATAGAAGATAGCTAATGCTAAGAAAATTCCCCTTTCTAACTATCCTCAGAAGATTTCCCCTCACTCTTGCCTCATTGCTTGACCGATAAAAGTATTGAAACCAGTGATAATGGCCTCTCAATTCCCCCAATCGCGTAAGACCAAAGCACTTCCTAAAGCCCATCTAATTCAAAAGTGAACCAAGACCTACCGTGTAAAGGCGATTACTTAGGTCCATCCAATTTAGGACCGAATTAAGACCTATCGCGTAAAGGCGCTTCTTTAACCCCATCA
>NW_028281837.1:0-41349 GCF_059751285.1 Brachycentrus maculatus
TAACCCTAGATAACTGTACTATATTAGTAGATACATAGTAACTAAACATTCGTCAGGCGTACTACGCAATTAAAAACGTGGAAATTATCAAAAGTATTTATTGAAAATAGTAACTGGTTACATGACATTTAAGTTTGGTTTATTAGGAATGAATGTAAGAGACATTTAACAATAAATATTCCGTAAACAAAGCCTGGCGGGTGCGGGGTGCGGGGAAATAGGTGCACTTGACTTTTTCGGAGAAGGGCGTCGTCGCGTGGACGAATGTTGAGTTATCTAGGGTTAATTACAAGGTTGTTTTAAAATTTACACGAGTAGATGAATTTATTTTTCATAGCTCGATCGTACGAGAATTTTTAAGATGAACATATAATGTTTACAGCTAAAAATGATGATTTATTTTTATAAATAGCTGTGGTTCAATCCCTTTTGTTCCTCACAGTGTTGTTTCATTTCTTTGAGATGGGTTCTTCCACCCCTTGACATCCGTACACACATCAAATTCAATTAATGTTTATTGTTTAAATCGCTCTCACAAAGGGAGTTACAAGAAACGGTTAAATAATTTGGTCCGCGGGGCGTTCAGACTTTATTTTGGATATAAAACACGTATTGCATTGCTGTAACCTGTAACCAACGTAAAATAAATTATCCGAACTGAATTCCGAACCGATAGAAATAAAGAACCAGTTTGAATATCCATAAACTTACAAATCCCGCGTATTTCTTTATAAAACGTTGCGGCGTTTTAAAAATGCCGGTATTTTGTCTGTCTAAAATAATTTAATCTCGAGATAATATGTCAAGGATTAATTGAATTTATGTGGAATACGCGGACAAATTAAAATAATTACTTTTATACAAAGCATACTTCACACTAAACAGCCTTTAAAATAATATTATGTATTATATTGTACTATGATATTATTTTAAAGGCAATTTAACCAGGTATCGATCATCATATAATACATACATACATATAGGTAAATTCCAATTGTCTGATATTTTAAGCAGGTAATATGACTTTCCGAATTAATCGTTTAACTTTTGCAAATAATTAACCGTTTTCATTTGAATGCCCCTTTACGCCATCTACTGTTCATTTATTGATGACGACACATATATTTTTGAATGTAGAAACTAAATTATTTTTCACTATGTATTATTATCCTCGACGGTTTATAACAGTGTTGCCATCCTACTACTAGACATTCCTTCGTGCCTATTCGATTTATTCGCGAATTTTTCTAACCTACTGGCAATATTTGTCTGCCTGTGGGGCGGGGGAGGTATTTTTAACGAATATCCACGATATCTGTGTCGTGTGATTCCGAACACGTTCAAACATTTTTACGAATGACATCATTCTATTGGGAAAATAGCCGCGGCCTTCTGTGCTTCGAGTAATGACGACATCTGCGTTATTCGAGGTGGCTACACCAGTTACAGGCCACTGCATTTTATTTGACCACCATTTAAATTTCATCTTCTAAATATTACAGTTTTTTCCGTATTATTAACATGACTGCAGCCATAAGTACACGTTCATAAAACTGCCAAATTTAAACGAAACCTGATAATCTCTCCCAAATAATGCTCATTCTAGGAATCGCTCAATAAGTACATATTTTTTTCTACGCGTCTCTCTCACAATTTTAATTTCGTTTATTTTTCTCTTACATCATCACATGTCCAGTAATTATGGGGTGTCGTTGGTTTGTTCTCAGCGGGGTCGACAGATTTTAGTACTTTCTTCTGGATTGACATCTGAAGCATCCGTGTCTTCCGGGTAATGTGTGCAATAGGATAGGAAAAAAATAATAAAAGAGTCTGTTACGAAAACGTGTCCACCTCCATAGAGTAATGGTCAGCGCGATCGGCTACCATGCTGGAGGTTCCGGGTTCTTTTCCCAGGGGGGTCAATTAAATATAAGTGATTTTTTCACTCTAATATTCATTCAATATATACCCTGGACTGGTACCTGAAGTGGAGGGCTGATCACCTTTCCTTCGTGTGTCAACGATCAAGATAACATTGCGTTTATATGATGCAGTGCCCTATGCACCATTGGGTGCGGATAAGGGTTTGAATAAGTTACGTAAACAAAATGTAAATCTTTAATTAAATCGACAAAATATGTACCTATGTATAAGTAGTCAACAAATAGACCTGTGCATTGAAAACTTTTAATTTTATATTTATAGAATCACGGATAACAGATGTATTTTTTTCTTCTTAGCGTTCGTTTGTTCTATAAATAAATTGTTATTCACGCTAGTCTAGTGCTCGTGTCTAAAAACTGTCCAGTTACCCATTCTGAGGACCAGCTCTCTGAATATGGACCACCGGCGTCACGCGTGTCGTCATCATCCGATTAGGAATTGATACCTCCACAAATACAAACGCGAACATATTACCGTCTGCAATACTCGAAAATGTACAACGTGCTCGGAATAAAAATTACATTATATCAACGAACTTTTTTAGAGGAAAAAAAAGTCGCGCGGCTCCTCAGAATACATTACCATTACTTGTGACTGTATGGTACCCAAAATTTCAACGATTTTAGGTTATATTAATGAAAATAATTTTTACGACTATTCATTAATTGTACTGAGGAATGCGGTTGCTTACATAACTCCGTTTGTTCGGCATTATCATTCCGACTATATTTGTTGACATTTAAAAGCCGGCCGCCATGCTGCCGGTAACCGGCTGCGGCTGCCGATTACTTTTCCGCATAACCGCGGAGACATGCGGCAGCGCCAATAATTCGGTGCGGAGATCTCGCGAACTATATTTGGCGGGAATCCGATTCCGCAACGAAGAAATACGTATTTTATAAAATATATTATTCCTTCCATATAGGTAAAAAATGTAAAATAAAACGCATATTGTTTTTTACGTGCTACTTCTGAAATTCCACTTTGGGTCTTAATACCTTGCAGTTCATTACAAATCCATATTTATAGTAGCCATGTTTTTTCTCTATTAAATTTCCAAACTAAATAACATCCGGCCAGGAACCAAATAGATATCAGTCATCTATATCTAACCACTGTTAGCACTTATTCCATACCTTAGCCATGGCCATCACCGCACCATATTTTGTAACAATACATCAGTATTGTGGTTTCGATGTCAAAATAAATTATCTATTCAAGCTTTGTCGGAGATGATATATTAAATATAATATCTAAATACTGCAAAAGCGACCATTTTACTTTGCATCTCTTTCATTCTTAAACTCGAGCGCTCAAGTTACTATCGCAATATGCAGATATATTTTGTCTGATTAAGGCGGTCCCTAAGATCAACATTTTCCCGTGTAACTATACAAAAGGATATTCTCTTTTAGGATTATTTTTGCAGAAATCATTAGCAAGAAGAAATAACTATATTTTAAGTCGTAAATCATTAAGATGACAACAAATCTTCCAAATAAATTGATGATTTAATTTCTAATACCGCACTGTCACAAACTGTCGCGCATTGGGCATCTTCAAAAGTGGCACAGACTTATAACCAACTGGATGTGCAGTTCAGTAACTAGATTATCTATTAGCTTCTATAAATGACCCTGTCTTATATACTTTTTTATGATTGTTTCCAGCCTTGACAAGAAGACCAAAGATCTGACAAATGCGGAGAACACGTCGCGCATGTTTGAGGCTCGCTACATGGAGTATAACAACAAGTACAACTCGGCACTCGCTGACAAAAAGAAGGCGCAAGATGACGCACAGGTAATTCAATCAGATCCGTTCAGTGCCTTATGCACCACTGAGTGTTGAAAAAGACAATATATGAGAATAAATGACCTCTCAATCTGTAATAAACATGCTCATTATTTGAATAAAAATGTAATAGGGTAACCATATTTTCATAATGTTCTGCTTTTGAAGCAAAGGTTGTGTTGTCTGTTGTGTGGAACTCAAACCTGTTGTGATGTCACTAGTGCGTTATTCGCTGCCAGCTTAAGAGGAAGCTTTTGATCCTAGCAAATTCAAATGAAGCCAAAATTGAATTATGTTAACGCAGATTAATATAAGTGGTTAACGTGATTGACTACCGCGCGTCCGCTCCCGGTTTTGATTCCCGGGATGGTCAAAATAAATCTTCAGATTTTTTATCATTCCAATTGCAATTAACTAGTGGATACATCTATCCAATGTAGAGCCTGGTCAGAAGAAGAAAAATAATAAGTAAGATAAATCTGTGTGGTGACCCTTACAAGGGAAATACAAAAGCTCAGATTACAAATTGTAACATGACTCCTGAATGGCTTTTGCTGTACTACTTATAACTCATATATGTTACATTAAATACTGAAGGATATAAATTATTATCCACTGTCATTTTTACTAAAGATAACATTATCATGGTAGTACATTGAACGTAATGATTATGTGATTGGTTTTCTTTTGATATCATGTACAAATTAGCACAAATTATTTAACCATTATGTTTTTTTGATTACAGGAATTGGCAAAGGAATTGGAGCAACTTCGCAAACTGCTCGCCGATACCCGCAAAGCCTTCGAGGAAGAGACCTTGTGCCGCATCGACTTGGAGAACACCATTCAGAGTTACCGGGAAGAGCTGATGTTCAAGGATCAGGTAACGAATCAAATTGATAGCAATTTGCTTAATCTTTTGCCTTTAAATAAATATGCTGTATTCAAAACATTGTATACATCCAGTAGACTCTAGATTTACTGGGGTCAATGGCAGTAAATAATTTATTGTAACTGCAGACAGTTGGTAGAATTCCATATTGATTTGTCCACGTATTAACATATACATAAATAAATGTAGAATTCAATCCAATAAACGTTGTTTAATTTTGGATATATTACCCAGCAGTAAATAACTTGGTCAAACAAATTTCAAAAGTAATAGTTGACAGATGTTTTAACGAGAGATTTTATTGGATCGTGTTGTGCGGGCAGATCTACCAGCAGGAGCTGACGGAGACCAGGTCCAGGAGGCAGGTGGAGATCAGCGAAATCGACGGGCGGCTGGCGCAGCAGTACGAGGCCAAGCTGCAGCAGTCCCTGCAGGAGCTCCGCGAACAGCAGGAGGCGCACGTGCGTGCCAACCGAGAAGAACTCGAGGGCAGATACGACAGCAAGGTTAGTCCAAAACCATATCTCCGGTACTGAGTACTCAAAATGACTTAGATATTCTTGTTAATTATTTTTGACTTACATATCAATTATTATTTTGGTATTTTTTTCCAAAGATTTTTTGTTTTATATTGGAATTACAAAACGTTTTCAATCATTACTCTTTCTCCTTAATAAATTAATAATGTGGAGTTTGATTCACCGTTACCAGATAAAGGCTCTCCAAGCGGCAGCCGGCCGCAACAGCAACGCCACGGGACTGGCGGTCGAGGAACTCCGCAGTGCTCGTCTGCAAGTCGACGGACTAAACTTGAGAATTTCGGAGTTGGAAACGTCCAACAACTCACTCAACGTAAGTTCCATATTGCAAATAAAATAATCGGTTTGAAAAATTTATGCTGTTGAAAAGTAATACGAGCTTTACTGCGAGACTTTTTGTCCAATGGCCGCTCATGGTTCCATTCTTCTCAAAAAGTATCAAATTTTTATCTTACTTTACCAAAAATCTCTGTTTACATTTATAATTTTGTCATTTAATATTTGTGTGCAATACATTACCTTTCTATTAGAAGGATTATTTGAGTGATCATTATTTATTTATTTAAAACACTTGAATTTTATCACACATGATACAAATATTAGACTTTAGTTTAATGATGATGAAACAACCAGTGGCGTGCACAGACCTTTTAATTAGGGTTGGTAAAAATAAGGCATAGTAGGCACTAGTCGTGTTCCAATATGGAATGCGAGTAATCCAGGGAAGGCACTGCTTTTCTGCCTATATAGAATGTACGCCTTTGGAAACAACTCATTATAATGGTGATTGAAAGCCGAGAGAAAAGAGTAGATAATGCTGATACTTAGCTTCTTAGATCCTAGTGCTACCTGATCGCCTATAGAGGCTTCTAATGCGCCCGATCCCTCTGGTTTTATCTGTTGTCAGGTAGGTAATCACCTTAAAAGTAAATTAATCTGATTGTCTGTATGTAGGCGCGTTGCCGCGACCTGGAGAAGACACTGCAGAGTGAGAGGGCGCGGCACGCGGGCGACCTCGCGTCGCTGGAGGCGGAACTGTCGCGCCTACGAGACGAGATGGCGGAGCAGCTCAAGGAGTACGCGCAGCTCATGGACATCAAGACCAGCCTGGATCTGGAGATCGCCACCTACCGCACACTGCTGCAGGGCGAGGAGGAGAGGTTGGGCACCACTGACTTCACTTCTAACCAGCCGTTACGGGGGCGACCAGACAGCTCAGTGGATTTTCACCTGTAATTACTTCCGCTTCCAGGCTGAACCTGACCCCTTCTTCTCCGTCCGAGTCGATGATGTCCAAGACGGCGAGCGTGTCCGGGTCCGTGCGGCGCGGCACCCCGCTGCGCTCGGCTCGCAAGCGCGTGCTGCTGGATGAGAGCGAGGAGCGCAGCCTGTCCGACTACACGGTGACCAGCAGCGCCAAGGGAGACCTCGAGATCGCCGAAGTCTGCCCCGAGGGCAGCTTCATCAAGGTGCACAACAAAGGAAAGAAGGTCAGTATGATAATTTATAACACTAAACAATTTTACTCAAATATAGTATATTCCATTTACTAGAAAATCCTACACTACCTATAATAAACTAAGGATACCATTTAACTTTATTCAGAGAAGTGCCCAATTAATATTCCCTATTGTTTGTTTTTACTCCACACATCATAACATGATTGCATGAAATTTTTTTGTGAATTCTTATTTAAGTACATTGGCGGGTTTATTGATAAATACAAATATCTTCCAACCAACCAAAAACAGACTAGTCATATTGGTCAAAATGTTTGATAACATATGTATAGCTGTTTGCAGAGGGTAGATAGTACTTGAACATTAAAAAAAAAAACACAAATTACAAATTGATAATAATAAGGAAAGCAAAGGAAGAAAGGAGTTTAGGGAAGGACGTAGGGGGAAAAACTAAGGGATGAGGTTTGATAGACAGTTAGGATTCTAATAGTAGATAGTAATGTCTTCCTTATATATATATTATGAGGAAGACCGAGGAAAACTTGGCATAAATTTAGTCCGGTAAAAAAAATATTGGAGTCTCTGCAATATCTATAGAGATACAATCTGTGAATTTGTGTGCTTGTAGAGATATCTGAATTTAAAGTGCCTGTGGAGATTATTTATTTGATTACTTGATGTGAATGTCTCCGCCTTCGTGTCCAGGAGCTGTCGCTGTCGGGCTGGCAGGTAGTGCGGCGCGCGGGCACGCTGGAGACGGCCTTCCGCTTCCACCGCTCGGTGAAGCTGGAGCCGGGCGCAACGGCCACCGTGTGGTCCGCCGACTCGGGCCACGAGCACGAGCCTCCGCACTCCATCGTCATGAAGGGGCAGAAGTGGTTCGTGGCCGACACCATGACCACCGTGCTGCTCAACCAGAACCAGGAGGTATAGTACTTCTTCCTTCAACTCCTCAACGTTCCCTTCTCCTGTCCACTCGCAGTAAAGTACTGCCGCTTGTAATGTTCCTAATGATACCTATGCCTAATTTTACTAGTGCACGGTCTATTATTATCACATTATTTTTTGATGAAATAAATTTAATTTGTGTAATGGCCCTATTCGTTAAATTTAAATCCGTTAACCACTACACTACGCTACTACCATGCCAGAGGTCGGATTCAATTCCCAGGGGTAAGATTATATATTAATCTAATATTTATTTAAGACCTCTCTGGACTGTCCTAAAGATTTTACTGTTTTAAATTTTCATTAGCCAATCTTACATTGAATTATTTAGAAAATTTCGCTCTAGTAAATTTTGATTCAACAAACTTTTGCTATATAACTACGTGAATGAGTATCTGAAAGAATGGGCGTTGTATGTTGCAGGAGATGGCGATATCGGAGCGTCAGCGCCGGCAGGTGAGCACGAGCTCGGCGCGGCACCGCGAGCTCGCGCACAAGCTGCCCCGCCACGAGTACGCGGAGCTGCCCCAGGTAGCCCCCGCCCCTTCTCCCACCGCCTTCACGCACCACGTGTCCACCATGAGCGCCCGCCGTTACTTCTAGTGGTAAGCCGGGGGTCTGCGTACGCCAGCTCTGTCCGCCGCCTTTCTGTACCGCACCGCCGCCACGCCCCCTGGAAACACCAACTTTTAGCCCGCCTTATGAAAACTAGTCCCGTGATGTGAAATCCTCATATCTTACTCACTGCTTCTTCAAAAAAATGACTCAATAACCTTTCTGTATTAATATCCATTTCACCAAAAGTAGTCTATGAACAAAACTAGTATTTGTATATCAAAAGTAGTATGTATTTCAATTTTGATTCAAATCAATTCTTCTTATCCTATTTTATTATTGTTAATGTAAATCAAACATGATCTCTGGTTTTACTGAATTTATTTACTTTTGTGACAGCTGTTTTACCTTGCGGGGGCATTATCAATCTGTGTCAAAAGAAAACAGATACGCACATGTATTTAAGTACAAAATATTTTTGAAGCTGTCTTAATGAAATTGAATTCTTCTCTTATGTAGTGAATGCATTTACCTAAAACTTTTATGCTATGATAATGGCATGGCCTCACAACACGAAACAGTCCACTAATTGTATTTGAATTTATATCAGTAAAAATAGATCATGAAATTCTACATAGTAAATCTAAATTAAATAAATAAACTAGTTTCAGTAATATCCTTATGAATTGTATGAAAACACCTCATATTTTGTTTTAAGAAAGTAGAATTTTCGCAGAATCCGTTTTGAGTAATATGATGATTTCTTACCATAGACACTTTTTCATATATGATTATTAAGGCATTAGATCTGCAAGTGATGAAATTTCTGTTGGCTTCTAATATTTCCACGCTGTCAATAGATTCTTTCAATTCTTCAATTGCAGATTGTGTTCCTTTTACCACACATTTTTAGATTATCAGCGCAATCTCTTGACTCTGGTTATGTCGTATGAGGTTTTAACAAGAGTCTTTTGTTGAAATTTTGTATGCGTAACAGTTTGGATCTGGCGAGAATGAATGAATGTCCTCTGTCTGCTGTGCGCGATCGTGTCGGGTCAAGAGTTATGCTGAGGCCTAGAAATGTGAAGTCGTTAGTGAATTGCGGTCAGTCGGTGTTCCAGGCGGTTACGGTGTTCTGTGCTAACACAACTATGCTGCGTCGACACGCTTTACACTGTCTGTCCACTTTTGCATTCTAATATAATATATTCCAGCCCATTGTTACTCGATTATTGTTACTCATTCTTTTATCATTTGCACCTTCATTTTTGTGAATTATCTTTTATTCCGTTTAAATTTCACTCGCACTTAGTTTCATTCATTTTCATCCATATAATTATTTGTTAAATCTGTCCGTTACTTAATCTAATCTTGCAAAACAAATTTGGGCCGAGAATTATTGCTCTAAATTAACTCGATGCATTTACTATTTCTAAACTTTAACTATTAACATGTCTCCGGTGTGATGTTAACAAGAAATTGGGACAATGGAATATAATGAAAACTAATTTACTAAAATGAGTAAGCGGACATTTTGCTTACTAGAAAATGGAACGATGACAGAGAGCTCAACTATACGTAGACTCCTTGGCTTAAACCTTTTTTTATTTCTTGAACTGCCTTTTTTTAATTTCCTTTTTTGTACATATGTTATAGGGCTGTTATGAAAGTACTCTACCTAAAGTGTTTAATTTATGAAGACATTCATTACTCTGAGAATATTAACATCGAATTATGATGATGGCGCCAATATCCCAAGATTGGTGACACATTTAGACTAAGGCACTACACAAGTGGACACCAGGCATCATTATTACAGATGAAAATTTATATTGTATTCCAAAGTCTCAATTATGAATTTGTGATACATGTATACATATATTCAATAATTGGTTTTCCGGATCCATCGATAAATTAGGTTCGGAAAATATAAAATCTGATCTCTACTGATCACAATGATCAATAAGATTGCTTACAAGTTATCAATTTCCAATATCCACTTGGTAATAGACACAATTATTCAGGCTCATCTATAGTGTAGTGTCTAGAAGACCCAGATTTCAAATGATAAGTCTTATACTTTACATACTTTATTTATTTTTTATCATACACATAATTACAATTTACAATAATGTACCCTCACTGGGTTATTTGTGATACATATTATAAAATTACATGTACTAATTTGTCTATGTTATTAGGATAAATAAGACTTATCCAATCAAGTAAGGCATGGCCGAATGATGCGATCTATTTCAAATCTACCCACCTCCATTATCCAATTTTGAATAGCTCCTTTATACTTAGTTTCGCTATTTAGTGACTTTATGGACAATGGTAACAGTAATAGACTTGTACACATAATTCGAATTATCCCATTATTAAAAAAAATATGTAGAAATTCTTCTCCCTTTGATGATTTTACATAAAAAATTTTAGAGAACTCAAAAAAAAAGTATTCTGGCTAAAATTTCAAATAAAATTAGAAGGAAACAAAAATAAGAAAAATGAATTCTTTTTTGGCACATCTTGTCAAATTTTGCAATATTAAGAGGTCACTATTCTCTGCGTCGGTTTGTAACCAGCAAAGAACCATACATACTTCTTCATGAAGGAAAAAAATTGAGGATTTTCTTCTGTATTCTTTCCGAGAGCCTTTCGCATCATGATTCCTTAAACACAAACACTACAGAACTTGGAACCCAGTCGGATCAAATAGTCATAGCTACCATTTATTTTTCTGGTCAGATGCCACTCTAGAAATTTTTGGTTCTAGGGGAAAAATCAAATACGGCGAGAATAAAAGTGCGCTTTTTGCAGTCTCTATATGTGTCTCTACACATTTTTTGCTGCCATAATTTTTTTCCATCATAAAAATCATCGTGTCCACCCTTGAAATAAACATTTAGCTTAGTAAAAATGCGTCGAATCAAGTCAAGAGATTGCAAGAATAAGAGGGAATGCAAAAAGATAAAAATCTGGGAAAATGAATGACCTGTTCATGCAATATTGGATTTGGCGTATTTAATCAAGACCTTTATTTTTAAGACACCCGCTTCTTACTTTCTAAGCAGCCCTTGCATATTTAGCCATTAGAAGTACAGTGCTCAATGGTAAGGACATGTTTATATATTTATTTATTATTTTATGCCATAAACGAGTTTATTTATATTTTGCATGTTGTTTTATAAAATTGCATGTTAACTGTTTACGTAATACATATAAAGGGGCAAATGCCATACCTGTGGACACTACTTATATCTCACAAATGAAAGACTGAAATTTCTAATCATGTTTTTAACCCTTTGCCCGTACCACATACAGGCGTAAAAAAGGGCCTTAGCGTATTTGCAAAGAAGTAGCTCAAACTGATTTTACGGTATTATTTTATGAGCTTTATTTGTACGAACTGTAGTAGACTCTATCGGCCAATGTCGGTATTACTTTTAATGTTTCGAACATATCTGAATATCATATATTTGACATAAAAAACCTGCCCTTTTTATCAAATAAAATCTTCAGTTAAACTCGTCAGTCAAAGTGTTAATTATATCTACTGTTTATTTAACTATTTCTTGTCAATATGAAAAATAATAAATAAAGAACAATATACATTCAAACCTGGATATAAGAAAGCCCAAGGGACTGGGACATTTTTCTCTTCTAAAGAGGTCTCTTTTATATCCATGCTTTCTCTTACGGAGGGGTAAAAAGACTGGACCATAAGTCAGTTTGATTTTAAAGAGGTTTCTGTTATGTTCAGGTCTCTTACATCCCTATTCAACTCTACTAAGGAATAAATTAGAATTGTTCTATTGAAAAATCAGGAATTTGTCCATAGGCGCAGCAGTTGCCCCTAGATATAGTTATTCCAATAGCGATGTTAAAATAATATACAAAGAAAAATAACATCTTTGAGTTTTTTAACATTGAAAAAAATCTTCAAGATGGTTTTTATTTTAATTTTTAATTTATGCTGAAATTATATGTATCGAAAATGAGAAGCTACAGGAAAACATTTTCCCCGATTCCGGGGACTGAATACATACAGGGCTCTCATTCCTATATATTGATGATGTAACAAGTTGATTCTTGTTTACACAAAGACAAGGTCATCAGTCCTGCTCTTCAGTTTCTTCCATCAAGCTGTTTCAAAATCAAAATCATTTAAGAATAAAACAAGAAAAAAGCATTTTAAATGAAATTTAAAATGCATTTATGTAGTTACGCCAGTTATAATTATACTTGTGGTTTATGGTGTAAGAACTGCAAAATGTCTGTGGTTTATAACATTCTTTATTTATTCTATCTCTGATTCTCAATGGTGAAAGGTTTCAATATTTACATGTCATTTATGCACGCATTTATACATTCTCTGCCTCTTGTCTTGTCATCTGATTCTACATAAGGCTACGTTTATAAAAATGTCAAATCAATCCATTTACTACTTTTTGCGTCTAAGTTACATACAGAAGTTTGTATACAGAAAAACCTCTATTAGCGGTCACCTCTGAACAATGGACACCTCTCCATTACAGTCAATTTTGTATTTCCAAATTTTTTAAATAAGAAAACATACATTTTAACCTCTAAAATGCGGTCCCTCCATAAAATGGTCAAGGTCACAAAAAGCTATTTGACAAATTATTATTCTTGGGTAAATTACCTCCATATAAAGGCCGCCTCCATAATGTAAGGGTCAGCACGCTCGGCTACCGTATTGGAGGTCCCGTGTTCGATTCTCAGGTGGGGGGGTCAAATAAATTTAATTTTCCTTCATGTGTTAATGATCACATGGTGCTTTTAACAGAGTGATTGGGAATAAGAATATGTCCATGGAAGCCAAGATAGCGGTTTACAACGGCGTGCTAGTACCGACAATAATGTATGGAAGCGAAACATGGAACTGGCAAAGGAAGGATGAAAGCAGAGTGAATGCTGTTGAAATGCGCTCCCTCAGACGAATGTGTGGAAAATCATTGTATGACAGAATTAAAAACGACGATATAAGAAAGGAATGTAAGGCTGAACGAGGAATAATTGAAAAGATTAGAAAGAGCTCTTTGCGGTGGTATGGACATGTGGAGCGAATGGATAGCGAGAGAATGACTAAGAAAATATATGTGGCGAATGTGAGAGGGAAAACAGAACGTGGACGACCGAAAAAGACTTGGCACGATCAGATCAATCAGAACCTAAAATCTGGCGGTGTCAAAAGTCTGCGTAATCGGAGGGCATGTATGACTAGATGTATGGATGTGAAGGAGGCTAGGAGTGTATGTCAGGACAGAAGAGTGTGGCGTTCCATCCTCTCTGCCTACCCCTGCGGGGAAACGGCGTGATGGTAGTAGTAGTAGTAGTAGTAGTTAATGATCAAGGTTACACTACGTTTATATGATGCAGTGTCCTATGTAAGGAAAGGGATTGAAAGAAGAAGATATAAAAACCAGTTTACTAGGAATAGTCATTTTAAAACGGGAATAGCTCCAACTGAGGATAATCTCCCTTGAATGTGGCTTAACAGATATTGCTTCCTGTTAAATTGCCAGGGCGCATATGTACTTTTGAGAAACTGGTAACACTGCGAATTCAGCTAACAAGCAGTCTGTTATGGCAGTTATAGAGTGATTCCGTTTTATTACCCTCTCGAGACTGGTCACCCCCATATAACGGCCATGTTTACATTCCTAAAGGTGACCGCTAAAGGTAGGTTTCATTGTATATATAAATTAGCACATGTTAAAAGGCCGTATAAGAGTAGTCAAGTGGTCGCAAGTTCCCCATCCCTGTCCTAAAAAAAAGTATACCTCGTAGAGAGATACCAAATCTAGTTAGTATCTCTCCATCCTATCAAAGCTCTTCCATATATTTGTCTCGGTTCTACAATACTGGTTATCACAATTATTTCTGTATTATTGTAATTATTTATTTATGTGGCAACTATTGCCAGATAAGTACAGTATTGTAGAATGCACTGCAGACAGTGTATGAATATTGAGGCAGACCTAGTATGTACTCCATAAAATTGCGTAGCCTTGACATTGTGCCTGTACTTAATTTGGATTGATTATTTTCAGTTTTGAATAAGCAATGTTTTATTTTGTATGTTTCTAGGGTGAGGAGAAGTGCTCCATCATGTAACACCACCAGTCCTGCCTTACAAATAAAGTATCGTTATACAGCATTCAGTTTGTGGCGAGTTCTCTCGTCGGATTATTGCAGATCTTGGGTTTGATCTTAGAATTAACAGGTAGTAAATATGTATTCAGTCATTCGCCGGCTGTCCTTCGTACCGTGCACAAAGTCAACGGGACTGTCGGAAAAGCGCAATTGCGCAAGTCGCCTTAGTGTCTTCTCAGCATTACCAAAAACATTAATTTAATATTCCTTTGTGCCATTAGGTGTTTGGATATAAAATCAGTTGGAAACCCTTTTCAATTATAAATTATTTTTTTGAAATCTTTTATGGCAATACATACCCGTTTGTTTAAGATTGATGGAATCACTAATTATTAACAACATGCTGTTTCTTAATAGTGTTGATGAGCACAAATCCAAGTTTGCAATGGTTTAACTGACTTCCTACAATAGGTTAACTCTAGAAAACAAACAGCACCATTAGGGATAAGGTAATATCACCTCTATAGGTACAAAGACAAATCTGCGCTTCACCCACTGCCGACCTATAGAGAAGTTAGTCTATCCTACTCGCTAGTTATACGACTCGTGTACAACAAACCATCCACTCCACCGAGTGTCGGACGACGCCACGATTCTGTTGTTACAACATTATGGAGCATATATTTTATAAGTGATAATTACACCGTTTGAAAATTTTATTAGTAGTTAGTATACTAGCCTAAAATATATATGTATTTTTAAATCTACACTAATTTTGATGTCACTTTAATACGTAGACACTTTGAAGTTAACAAGCGGTTGATGGGAAAATAGAATCATGATTGTAATTCTGCGGCTATCTGGCCGAGGTACGCGTGTCACATTTGGCTTTATGACCATAACTGTCTCGACAGTGTAATATGTCCCAATATTGACACACAGCAAACTATCAATTTGAGATTTTATAAGACAGTTTTTTTTTATATTCTTGTACAGATGGCCCTCGACTTTCGCTCATCACCCGGGAGCACGGTAGCGTGTGACAAAAACTATGTGCCATGCTCGCGGACGCTTTTTCTCAAGTAGAAAATATTCCAAATTGAGAATTTTTGTATGAAATTCTGAAAAACTTGGGTGTGCCTGCCTTAAACGTATCAGAGCGTATGTTAATGTGATGTGTTTTGCAAAAAAAATACAAAGATCGTTTCCAGAAGACAGCAATTATGTATATTCATGTTTTTTTACATCTCTTTGCTTTGAAACTTTCAACATTTGGACACATTTTCAGGAACCAATCGTGTGTGAAAGTTGAGGGCCGCCTGTATTGTGTATTGCATTACAGATATTATTAATTTTGTATTCGTTGCAACTACTGATCCGAGAATTTTACATCAAATGAGAGACTTTTAGATTACCGCTACTTCATCAAATAACAGTTTCATAATCTATATCAGATGCGATTTACTAATGGGGCCATAAGTATTACGCGTTTACCTCCGCAGCATAGCGACAGAAATTATACACGCGCATTTAAAGTGGAGAGAGTATTTTTTTTAGATATTTAATATTTAAGTTGATGTTTTCGTATAATTTTTACTGTGGATTTATAGGAACTAAATAATATACAATGTATATGACTTGCAAATTTTCTTTCTTTATGCCAATTTATTTTCACTAATATTGAAATGATAGTAATTTTGTGTTGTTAGTAAATAATGTTTGGAAATTTAGTAAGTTCTCTTTCTTTTCTGTCCAATTTTTTATCATGTATTAATTAATAAGCCGGATCTGGTGAATGGTCAATAAGAATTCTTTCCTATATTTAGAATATTTTTCATTTTTAAGTAATATTTTTTAAAAACTTAACATTTATCTTAAATTGAACTTCATGATTTTTTATAAAATGATAATTATGTGTCTTATTTGCTCCGTACAATGGGTTCTCCGATATACCCAATTCTAAGGGTCAAAGTACGTAATTTCACTTAATTTAAATCAGTCCAATATTTTACTTCTAAATAAATATGTCATCCCTTGAAATGAGTAAATGCTATTTTAATTTTTGAACAAGTAATGTCCCTCTCATTTTAGTCCCTAAATGAACGGAGAACCTACACTTAATATACATAGTAATTAGAACACCAATAACTAGTGTGAGCAGTCTGTGTTCTACGATCATTGTGTTCTAAATTTTTATTATATGAAAGCTTATATCTACTTTGCACATTGCGAAGTAATGTTAACGTAATCATACGTGATGATATTTGAAGAAGTAAATGAATTCTTCGAGTCATCTTACATAATTATTTTTATGTATGAAAAATAAATAAATACTTTATTTAAACTTTTATTGTATTTATTTTCCTCGATCATGTTTTGGAACCATTTTGCTATCTCGATTAGCGTTAGCACTCCTTATGTTATAGATATATTTGGAACCAAAATAAGGTGGGCTTTAATGTTGACAGACGTATCGACATTCCTACGTATACCCTTGTAAACGGGAACTCTTAGCTTTTTTAATGTACATATTATACATTAAAAACAAACATTATTCCTTGGATGTAAAATTAAGGCAACTCTATAAATATATAAACACCTATTCCTGTCTCCGAGTTCACTTTTTATATTCAAGATGACTATAATTTAATTATTTTATGTAGCAGCCTTTGAAAGGAACTGGGAGTGCGATTAGGACTCGCAGGGTCTGCATTTAACAGTATGAAGGTTATCTGAAGATCGGATTTATACTTGGTCAAGACCAAATGCCGCCTATATAATGCCTGCATTGCTCCTATTCTCTTATACAGCGTGAAACATGGCACCCTACAAGGGCCTAGAACAGCCATGTACTTAGCTTTGAGAATCGGTATCTGTGAATAATTTTAGGCATGCGGCGGTTTGACTTTGTGAGGAATGAAGAGAAGAACGAAGGACGCAGCAAATCTTGGTCACACTCTCATCAAGAAAAGGCGATTCAGTTGGCTTGGCCATGTACTCCGCATGCCCCCCGAGAGCCTTAATCTTGCTTCTTTTACAAGGCATCAGGTTCGCGCCGCCCAGGACGACCACTGCTGTCAATTTGTCGGCAGTTCTTGTCAGAACTTCGAGACACGGATCTTACTTGGGAGGTTGCAAAGGAGCTGGTAGCCGACAGAAAAGCCTGGAGACATTGTGGACTCCATATGCTCCACATAGGAAGCGGATATGGTTTAACCTGTCTGGGTGTGAGTTTCTCCGGACAAAACTGTATCTGAGGAGTGAATTTGTTTTTGTGTTTTTTTTTTTTTACTTTTAAATTTTTATATTATAGTCGATGCTATAAGCAACATGTTTTCTTGAATAAACAAAGATATTTACCCCAGTAAACATGATTTATATCAAAATACCGATAAATCATGTTTTTAACATGTTTTGATATAAATCGTGTCATAAATCATATTTTGTATCGGCCGTACATGTACGTCCAAACTCCTTTGAGAAAAGTTTGGTATGGCCGTACATGTACGGCCATACTCCCGGACAGGTTAATAAATAATAATTTCATAAGCGACTCATAGGAAACTATATTTCATTAGTCAAAAGATGTAAAGTGTAAATTATTAACATTTTCAAGTTATTTTACTACATAGAAGGCTAGAAATCAATATTAGAGACAAGATCAATATTAATTGAGTTAGTATTTCAGGCGTCCCACAATATGTACACAAAAACAAATTTGAGATACATAATTATCACCTATGGTCAGACGGGGAAAACAATTTACATCACAAAAACCTCAACAGATGGCAATAACATCTAAGATAAAACTGTTTTTGAGATACTCTCCATACTTATATAAATATTTTTCAACCCTGGATAACTTCTGAAAATTAAGACAGAATGGATATTTAATAATGGCTGCATGGTAACCGCTACTCAATGTGTGAAGTGATTACGTAAGCTAGTCCATGGTAGATTGTAAGCCATGTGAACGGACTTCTATATTCCCAGCACAATAAAATGCTTCATAAATATAGTACATATTAGGAAATCGATAAAATTGTGTAAGTTTATATATTTATTTTACCATCCATATTCCCTTCATATAAAAAGACGCTTTACCTCTGCTGAGACATCTAATGGTAAGGACTGATCGGAGTCATTTCGTCGTAACGTAACACGTTACGATGCCAGCATTCGTATAGTCAGTACAGCGAGCCGAGCGCTCCATCCATAATCGTAGCGCTCACCACGCGCAATGTTATGACAAAATGTGGAGGTCAGTCCCTACCATAATACATATATAGTAAACCCCTCCTATAATGTTGAGATAAGTACCGTGTTATCGGAGAGAACGTTATAAAAGGTAAATGTTTTCAATTGGTATTTTAATATAATAATGACTCATTTCAGAAATTTCCACTGGTCAAAATGTAAAATTACAATATAAAACATTAACCACTTATAGCGTTCCCTCCTATAACGCGGTACCTATCTCAACATAATGGGGGGGGTTGCTGTATACAGATAATATATATATATATATATATATATATATATATATAAATATATATATATATATATATAAATATATATATATATATACATATTGAACAATTTATTGAACAATATGTATATATATATATATATATATATATATATATATATATATATATATATATATATTGAACAATTTTACTCCATAATTTATAAAGTAGTTGAACAAAATGTACCAGTTGTAAACTATAAAACAAATATTTATCCCAAATGGTTCACCAAAGAATTAATTAACATTATAACTGAAAAAAAGATTGCTCGTTTAATTTTTAAAAGAACGAATAGCGTAAATCATTATAGTATATTCTCAAAATTAAGGGCACAATGCAAGTCTCTGTCATTAGTATGCTACTCGAATTATATACATACCGTTGAAAACTCAGTCAAAGACAATGTAAAAGCACTCTGGAAATTCACCAATTCAGTACGTAATGATGACTGTGGTTATCCCAACACTATGTACTTGAATGGTAGATCCAGTGACAATCTGGAAATAATAGTTAATCTATTTTCAGAATTCTTTGGTAGTGTGTACGACTCTACAGCACACACTTACACACGATCTACTGATATTCTGGATTATTTTAATTTACATACATTCTGTATACACCCTGACAGTATCAAAAGGAAAATTTTAAAACTTGATTGTAAGAAGTCCCCTGGTCCAGACAATATTCCTAATATTTTCTTAGTTAAATGTATGGAATCACTAATTGTTCCCTTATGTAAATTGTTTAATAATTCTTTGTCAACAGGTTGTTTTCCTAAATATTGGAAAAAATCTTATCTTACACCTATCTTTAAAAAGGGAGATAGAGGTAATGTGTTAAATTATCGTCCAATTTCCATTCTTTCTGCATTACCTAAACTTTTCGAGTCTCTTGTGCTAGATGCCATTCAACCTGAAGTATCTAAAGTAATATCAAGTACACAACATGGATTTACTCAGGGTAGATCTACAGTTTCTAACCTATTAATATACCAAAACTATATAATTGAAGGTATAGCTGGAGGGCATCAAATTGACTCTATCTACACTGATTTTAGCAAAGCCTTCGACCGAGTCTCTCATCATATCCTTCTCGAGAAGCTAAAAGCGATGGGAATAACAGGTAGTTTTATAAACTGGATCGACAGCTATTTATGTGACAGAGTCTTGTGCGTGAAGATTAAAGGCATCGAATCTTCACCTTTTGTTGCTAAGAGTGGTGTCCCACAAGGATCTCACCTTGGCCCTATTTTATTTCTTTTATTTGTAAATGATATTTCTAGTATATTTCACGATGTCCAAACACTTTTATTCGCTGATGATCTCAAGATTTACAGACTTATCAAAACTCCTGATGATAACTTTATTCTTCAAAAAAATCTTGATAAACTTCAATTGTGGTGCTCTAGGAATGCACTTTATCTAAATCTTGAAAAGTGCCTTAGATATATTAATATAATAATTAAACACAAGTTCCTTAGATATATTAATTTTAAACTAAATATACCCATTGTTGAGTTAGATTATAATTGCATAATGAAGCGGCTTAAATTGATAAATCTAAGTGATAGAAGGGAAATCACTGATCTGGTTCTGTTATATAAAATTATTAACAATTTTTTGGACAGCCCTGATCTCCTAAACCAAATAAAGCTTAGCGTGCGCCAAAAAGGTACTAGGCAAAAATCTGTATTCG
This sequence comes from Brachycentrus maculatus, assembly GCF_059751285.1. Taxonomy (NCBI): domain Eukaryota; kingdom Metazoa; phylum Arthropoda; class Insecta; order Trichoptera; family Brachycentridae; genus Brachycentrus; species Brachycentrus maculatus. The sequence goes on from NW_028281837.1 coordinate 20,477, forward strand.
CAGTATTTGTACATAATGCAAACTATGCCATATTCCGCGGCTTCACATGTTAGCCAATGCTTTTGAAACTATAGATTTATTCAATATATTGTTATCCTCCTTGAAATCTGTACTTTCTCAGCATTTCTTCTCCATGTTATAATGGATAAATTTAAACGTTGTGTTTCACTCTCTCTTACTGCTCGCCGATAGTGTTTGTAGGAGACGTTTATTTACTAGTGCTTACTACTTGTTATTTTATTTTTTTAATTATGATTTTATGTTATAAGACTATTTGTTACAAGATTTTTTGTTTCTCTATTAGTGTATTCATTAGTGTATTTTTAATTTTTTTTTTGTATTAGATACTGTATATATGTATTATATGTATTACTTTAAAGGCTTCAGCCGTTCAATAAATAAATAAATAAAATAAATAAAAATATATATATATATATATATATATATATATATATATATATATATATATATATATATATATATATATATATATATATATATATATATATATATATATATATATATATATATATATATATATATATATATATATATATATATATATATATATATATATATATATATATATATATATATATATATATATATATATATATATATATATATATATATATATTAAGGCACCGAGTGGAGGCTTCCGGGAGAGGCTAATGAAGAGTTCCAACCTCATCATAAAGCGTCTTGTGGAGCGCAGATGGGAGCTGGACATGTGGCGGCACTGGAGCACAGTGCTGCGTTTGCCAGCGAGTTAAACTTCATCTACACATCTCTCCAACATATATGGCTGACTAAGTATTGCACCCACCACTTAGTCAAGCTAGAATAAAGATTTATTATATACATATGTATAAAGCCGGTAGATACCTTCCACTTTTAAAAAAATGTACTGGCAGCATTATTTTTTAACAACTAGCAACTTTCAGCTGTCAAACGTCAAAAATATCTGTGCGTATTATTCTTTTTGGCGTCGAAATCCGGCGAAAAATAATTGATCCCTAAAGAAATGTAAGTACATATTTCCTTTTAAATATAAGATGATATTTAACTTAAATGCGAGTAATTTAAAATATATCAACTTTTTGTATATCATCAATGTTTGTCAAAAAAAAACATTATTTTAGGTTAACCACCTATGTGATATTCTTGTTATAATATGTTTATATTGTTGTCATTTATATTTTGTCTTGATTCCCAGTATAAAAAATATTGAATATTGAATTAGAATTGAATAAGTTTTCTAATCATATGAACAATTTATTATTAAATCCATTTATATTTGTAAAATGATTAAGTTGTGACTCGAATTTACCAAAAATTTACATTTAATAGCTTTCAATATCTCTATCACCGATAATCTAAATTAATGCCAACATGGATAACATCACCGGGTTCCTAAAAATGCCTCAGTTTGGCCAGCGGATTAGTATCTAGTTAGTTTTGTTAGTCAGCACAACAGACACACGGAGCCGTGTAAAAGCATTCGCACAGAAGATTCAATCATAATATTCCCACTCAACCATCTTTCACCCATTTCTATCACGAATCCCTTTCATAGGTAGCGCAATTTTCCTGATACAAACCCAACACAATCCTAAAGAACAATTGAAAAATAATCCTATCACAAAATCTTAACCGCAACACAAAGGCAACATTACCCAGCAGCACCCTAATATGAAAACCTAAAACACACAGCACCCTTCATCAACCACAATAATTTCAAAATTAAGGCCATGCTTGCAATAATAAATTTCAGTTTTCTTCCGGCAACGCAAAGAGCCAGAAGTCAGGTCATGACCAATTTTTTTGTTAACATACAAAAAGATTTTTTTTGTTTTTGAAATTATGTATTGAAAAAATATTTTTATAATTTTTTCTCCTTACCTTTCAATAACTATTTTCTTTTCAAAACCATATATTTATTTCAAAGAAAAATTAATTTTTTCAATACAAAATCGGTGTTTTAAAAAGAAATTCAATTACGTCAAATGTTAATTGGGTTTAAAGAAAATTAAGATCTTATCGAATACTGGGCCTTAAGTATGTACGTCATATAGTCAGCTGATGACAACCTAATATAATTTTTCTATAGACTTCTGCTTAGTAAAATTTTAACAATATTACCGAATACCGCCAAAAAAATATTTACTTAAGTAGTAGATACTGTGGTTCTTCGAGCGCCCGACGCGGCTGCTGAAAGAACCACGCTCCATCATTTATTTAATTTTTCTGGACATTTACATCTCAAGTCTCCAATTTTTTCTCATCTATAAATATTGTGATTGGTGTTGACTAAAAATGGTTAAAAGTTATAATTTTACAAAGGTTAGCTGTTAACTGATGAAAGTGCATCAAGAATATCATTGCGTCGTTCAATATAGCAATGCGGTCCTAAACGGTGTAGTGTATTTCTGAGAATCTGTGCCAAATGAACACATGTTAAAAAGTGCTTTGTGTTCGTCCCTTAAGGGTACGTTACGACCACAGTTTATTAATTCGAAACCCCCAGCTTCTCGAGAATAAATGACTACAATAAAAATATGCAGACAATAACGATCCTAGAACATGTGCTTAAACGGTTAAGTTTTATGAAATCGAACTACAACTTTAAATACCTCAACTACGCCAGCTCCATCCGTATAAATGCGAAAGCGGAAAACCTCAGAGACATAGCCATCATGTCGGATCACGGAAGGGCGGCAAAAGAGGCTAAAAGTAAAGTCCCGTTTGAACTGTGCTAGTCTGGAAGTTGGAAGTTGGCCATCCACAATGACGAAGATCTCAACAAGCTGCCCTCCAGCGTGACGACCGTCGCTCAGGAAGGCGTCCTGCCCAACACCTTGGCCTTTCTCCAGCCCATGGGATCAAGAGGAAGGCGTTTTAATTTGTCAGCTCATCTTTTCCCCGCTCCAGACTCGACTAGTTTTAATCCATTTATTTTTTGTATATCATTATCATCATCATCCTATTTTTATTATTATTATTCATGTATTTGTAAGCTTCCTTGGGGTAGTATTTTACGAAAATGGCGCTATAAAAAATTATCCAATTTATTATTATTATTATAGTAGATACCTCAAGTATTTTTTTAAAGGGCAAACATCCGAGACGCAACTCATTTCTAATTCATGGTTTATTTCGTCTTGCGGCCGCCAGATGGCACTAGTATGGAGTATTCCCCATACATATTTTGCGCGCGATATTCGTAGGGTCATCAACCTCCCGTCCTTCGAGCATCCTCCCCCCCCTTCCTCCGTCATCCCTCGCCCCCCGACCGATGCCACCCCTTCCTTACTACAGCCATTTTGCACGCCTACCTACTTTACTATATGTTTATTTGCATGCATCGTAAACACGCCAATGCACCTGGCTGTACTGATATTGCTAACGGTTTTTTTTTACTTTTATTTTATTTATAGTAAAAAAAAATGTCCACCTCCATAGTGTAGTGGTCAGCACACTCGGCTACCGTACTGGAGGTGCCGGGTTAATTCCCAGGGGGTGGGGTCAAATAAAATTTGTTAGAAGAATATTATAAAAATGTGTAATTATGACAAAAAGTTAACATTTCTGCGCTATCTCTGAAATAGAGGTCAGAAGAATGTGTGTAGGGAATAATGACCTTTATAGCTTAGGCTGTAAGGGCTGTGGGATGCTTGTCTAATGGCTAAAATAAAGGGTTTTGTTAATCTTCACATTATATCAACCCCGACATAATCTCAGAATTCTCTTACCGAAACGGATTCCTCCTTTATGATTACGATTATTGTTCAAATTTCTTCTTTTTCTTTTTACTTGATGGCTTTACATCCTAGAGCGTTCTAGTCATATTAATTTGAGGACCTATCCGACATCGAATCCGTGATAGTTCATAAGGAACCGTCACGAGAGGTGGTATCATACGTGATAAAAATAGTGAAAGACATTGCTACCATAAACCAAGTTAGGACACAAAATGCAAAACCCTCTTCTACTGGAACGGAAGGCCTGTTGACGACAGTCAACAGTCCGGCTTCTCCTGAGGAATCTTACGTGGTTTCCTCCAGCAATGAGCAAATGCTGAGAAGTTTCTGATTAGCCCACACTAGATTATCCCACCTGTTCCCAACACAGGTTAAAATAAAACATATTTTTTAAGTTTTATAACTTTCTTATGAAACAAAAATCCGCTTAGTGATCTATGAACCTTGTACATAAAGAGCATGGTAAAAATAATGAACGCAATTACCATATTTTAAAAAAGGCCATATTATTTCATATTATAGGTGTCTCAACTTGATATGAAACATCTCTCGTTCTTCTTTATATGAAAGTGTATAAAGTGATCGCTTAAACCAGCCAAATGCCAGGTCGTAAGCCTTGGGATGCTCAGACTTCATCTTATTTCATATAAAGAGGAATGATAGTTGTGGCATATTAAGCTGAGACACCTATAATATTGACATCTCATCCGTAGGGTGAATAATCCAGTGTTTCATATAATATTAATATCATATTATTTAATTTAATTCTTTCTTTAAGGCTCTGCATACGTTATGTACCAATTTATTTTTCTTTAAAACCAGGTAACATTTGACGTACCGTAGAACGGGGCTACTTGAACTTTGATATGGTCTATTGTATTTGGTCTATAATAATGAACGTATCGTGACAATAAGTGTCACCTGTCAGGGAAACAAAGAATCATGTCGATACGTTCATTATTGTAGACCAAATACAGATCTAAATATTTTTTGTACTGGGCTCAAGTAACACATCAAAGTTCAAGTAGCCCCGTTCTACGGTAATTGTTTTTTTTCTGAAAACACCGCTTTTGCATTGGAAAAATAAGTTTTTCACTGAAATGAAAAGAAAAGAGTTAAAAGGTAAGGAGTTCAAAAACATTATGAAAGATTCTTCAATATATATTCAAAAAAAATAAAACAATATACAAATATATTCCTCAAAAAATCGGGCGTAAAATGATGTGTGGCTCTAAGCGCAGTCGGATGCTTAATGAATTCTACTATTGCCTTAAATTTTACTGGTAAATATCACTATTTCTTCAAATCTATCCTTTTCTTACACCATTCAAGTGTTCGAAAATGATGCGAAATGTATGAAAACACGTGCCACAATGGATTTATAATGGTATATTTGTACCAAGTAAAATTCAAATGAATTATATTGTCTTGGTGTAACAGTCCGACTAATTTATAATTTACAGCTAATTTTTCTCAATGTTTGACATTTTCGAGTCGACTGTGTTTTGTCTACGTGTTCCTCACCACGTGACCACATGCATGGGCGGACCGGTGAACTGGTGAACCCGACCCTACAAACTAGAAACTTCTGGAACACAACGCGACTTCATATTTTGGGGACGTATTTTCAAAAGTAGACAAATCCTTTTTCAACCCTAGATTCATCATGCCTTTATCACACCGGGCTAACTATCAATGCTGAAATCATTCTCTCGGAAGCGTTACACTTTTTAATTCTTCTTCTTCCTCTTTATATAGTGCTATATCCTGTCACTCTCCGGTCCGTTCCTGGGAGGTGGAAGACCAACTATTCCATCGTTTAGGTGGTCTTCCTGGGGGTCTACTACCTCTTATGCTGCTGTCCGCTGCTATCCTCATCGCTCGATCCGAACTTGCTCTTCCCACATGATTTCTCCAGAAACGTCTTCTTTCTCTTCCCCGCCGCACAACATCGCAGATTTTTCTTATTTCAGGGTTTCTTACTCTGTCGCGAAGTGTTAGGCCTGCAATGGGTCGTAGAGTCCTCATTTCGGATGAAAGCATTTCGCGGAGAGAATGAAACGCCACACTCTCCTTGTCCTGACATACATTCCTCGCTTCCTTCACATCCAAAAATTAAGTTATACACGCCCTCCAATTACACAGACTTTTGACCACCACCAGAGTTTAGGTCCTGATTGATCTGATCATACCAAGTCTTTTTCGGCCGTCCTTGTTCTGTTCTCCCGCTCACATTCGCAATATATACTCTTTCTTAGTCATTCTCTCGTTATCCATTCGCTCTTCTCTTCTTAAAAGAACTCTTCTCCAGTGAAGAAGAGATTCTCTTCTTCATTAATTATACAATATTGACTCTTGATCGTTTACCCATTCCTTTGCTCCATATTTTTGTTTCCCTCTTACCTCCGCCGGCAGCAAATTAATTAAATGATCGGAACTATGTATTGAAGTATTCTACTTCCATATTTATTGCTCACACTTGGGACCATCAACCCTTCTTTGTGTGTGAAACAGGTACATAGTCGTGCACGAGAGAATTTTTATACTTTTTAATAGTTTGTTACTCAACTATAATATCCATCCACAATGTTCCCCGCAATAGAAGTATCTTAATAGGGCTAATAATAATAATAATACATTTGTAAAATTTATATAGCGCCATTTTCGTAAAATACTTCTTCAAGGGCTATATACCAATTCAATATTTTTATTTATTAGTAACATATTTACAGAAAAAGGGTGCAAAGTCGATCCCACCAAACATAGAGCAAAAAAAATTAATCACGTATTTTTGCGTGTTTACAATAAATACGAATTTGAGTTAACGTATCTCAGCAAAACATTTATATCACGCAAGTTTGATTAGGCAAACACACGATAATAAAATGTATTTTTCAATATGGACGAATTTTAACAGTTCGTAACCAAATTGAACAAATCCAGTTTTATCGTTTTTGCGGAGTTTTTTTGTTATTTTGTAGCCAAATTTTAGTATGAAAACTTTTCATTACAATTTTATTTATTTTGTTATTCGCTGTTAACACCCTCAAAACATTGAATTTTCTCCCTTTGGTACATAGCCATTATATTAAGGGTGCAGCATCAGTTCAGCGCAATGTTTATACGATTCTAATATTTTACATGAAGGGATTGATCAGTCTCACGCTTCATTCAATTCTGTTTCTAGCAAATTAACGTTTTTTTCCGAAACTATTTATTAATAAAAAAAAATAGCTAACTAATAAACATGAGGCTTCTCCGCAGTGGTATGCAGAGAGAATACAACGCCATACCACTCTGTCTTCGCAAGCTATCTTCGCCTCTTCTATATTCATGCATCTCCTGAGATACCCGCGGTTTATTCCGACTCTGACCTCTCCACCCCCAATTATTTGAAGTACTTGATCATGCCAAGCTCTCCTCGATCCTCCTCTGCTTCCAATTAGATTTGCATTGTATATTTATTGTACCTACCGTTCTTTCCTCACCCAATCGTTCCACGTGTCCATCTCAACACACCATTCTTAATTTTACCGACATTGCTTTTCAATATTCCACCGTTCGAACATCTACCATACATTGTTTTTCCTTACATGCATTCGTGCACAGATAATTAATTAATTAGGGTAGTCAGTTGAGGTAGGTAGTAAGGTAAGCTAGGTACTACTTAGTAAGGTATGGTAGGTACTTGTTCCGTTTTTACTAGTCACGCGGGTAAGTTAGGCTATGCCTATGCACTGCTTTTCCGCCTATATATAATGCACGCCCCTGCATTTCGGCTGCATTCAGCCTACTTTCATCCTTCTCTTGCAAACTCCACGCTTTGTGCTGGTTTAGCTACAACTACGAGTAGTTTCTGTAACCTCATTTAGCCATGAAGTGGATTTGTCCGCGTTTGAAATCACCCCCTAATTTATGATAAGGATTAGATAATATAGTGTTTTGAACCCCGCGATACGACAGCGATATGACAGCGATATCGTGAACTTGAAAAGAAAACACGTTGCACTTTGACTTAACGGTATAACTTTATCTGGTTTTTACTACTCGCCTTGATAAATATGCTATGCAATTCTAAACTTCAAAATGCATCCTAATTATACGTAGCTCTTATGTTTTATGTATATATATATATATATATATATATATATATATATATATATATATATATATATATATATATATATATATATATATATATATATATATATATATATACATCTAACCCTTATCCACCCGATGGTGCATAGGGCACTGCATCATATAAACACAGTGTTATCTTGATCTAACACATGAAGGAAATGTGATCAGCCGTCCGCTTCAGGTACCAGTCCAGGGTAATATTAAATAAACATTACAGTGAAAAAAAGTTCCAAAATTACAGTTTCAAATTTTTGAGTAGTGTGGTTGTTAATCATGGGTATAATGGTAATGTTTAACTTGTATAATGTGATCTCTCAAACCAGCCAGGACATATGACCTCAAATACCCAGAATTCCATATTCTTATTCATCTATGTTGAGATGATAACATATACAGAAACCCAAATTCTTGAACAAGGATTTGGACACCTTAAAGTGTTGTTAATATTCTTCTTCCAACCCTTATCCTCACCCAATTGTGCATAGGGCACTGCATCGTATTGACGCAATGTTAACTTGATAGTTACTTCCACGAAGGCAGGGTGATCACTCCTGTGCTTCAGGGTAATATGAAATAAATATTATAGTGTAAAATCACTAATATTTATTTAATAATACTGTGAACACATAAAAAAACTAACTAACTAACCATCACGCCGCTTCCCCGCAGGGGTAGGCAGAGAGAATAGAACGCCATACCACTCTGTCTTTGCAAACATTCTTCGCCTCTTCCACGTTCATGCATCTCCTCATAAATACCCGTCGATTGTTTCGGCTCCTAACCTGACCGCTTTCAAGTATTCTGAATACATAAATATTTTTTTTTTTTGTTCCGAGAAACTACAAATCTCGCTTTCTTCATTCCATATTTGATCTCGAGGAGCTTTGGATATATGTACATATGTACATACTAATATCGCCCACTCCTTTCAAGAACGTCATAAATCAAAAATCGTCAATTTCCAGTTGTGCATGTTTTTCGGAATGACCAGAAAATGTACTATATCCCAGCAAAAGAGGCATATTTTTAACTTAATATTTACCCGCTACAGGGCAGAAAGTGTTGTTATTTGCATTTTGAAGAAAAAGAAAAGGTATTGTTTAATTATTTTTTTAAATAAACTAAATATTATTCAAATGGAGAAAAAATATTCAGGTTTTACCTTAAAAGATCTGTTGCACAGTAAAAATTTCAATAAGTGGCTTGATATATATTTTTAATACATTATATTATATTTTTAAACTTTAGAAACATGCTCCTGAAAAATCAAGTTTTTTGATTTATGACTTTCTTGAAAGGAGTGAGCGATATATGAGTGGAATAAATGTAGATAATGTACGCGGTACACAATGAATGAGCTCGGAATTGTTCGTAAATTGGACAAAGTATCAATTTATTATTTACAATGACACTCAAGTGGCTTTATTGAAAATCAATAACTGATTTACGACATTATCAATCCTCCACCCACTCGCTATCTTCTTATTCATACATATTTATTTATTCATCTAATTTTCATATTATTTTTTGGCATCTCATCAAAGATGAAGAAGAATATGGAAGTCTGGGCATTTACAGGGTTGATGACCGTCATAGGCTGGTTTAAGTGATCACTTTACACACGTGTAACATTCACCATTCTCCCCATTATTGACAACCACACTTCTTAACTTCTTGGAAGTTTTATATATATGAATTTTTTTTTTTGAAACATTGTTCTTGAATCACTAGAACTTCACTAGAGACATCTATCTATTGGTGAGATGAAAAGAAGCTTTTTTATTAAGCAGAAACACTTTTAATTAGTATGTGAGGTCCGAATCCTGGATTATAATCACATAGATGAGAATCGCCAGAAAATATCATTTTGATTTTGATCATTTTTAGCTGATAATTTGACCAGTTAATTGGTCAAATTATAAGCCAAAAATAGTGTTCGGAGCGTCAATGTAAGAATTGACAACTTTCTGCGTGGAATGGCAGAATAAGAAGAAGAAGAAGACGAAGGGTTTAATGATATAATTTTCTATTTAAAAAAACACAAGAGCACAATGGTGAAGGGGTCGATGGGTGATTGGAGTTATGTTTGAAAACAACCCTCTTCCAGCCGTTGTTTATTATTTGTCACCAAAACAATGGAGGCGCTCCTAATAATTATCGGGTCTCGCTTCCGGCACCCCGAAACACAAACTGCTGTTTACTTTTCACCCAATAATTAATCATTTTATTGTGCTCCTAATAAGAAAGTCATTGTAATGGAAAAGGTACTTTGAGTATACTAATGCCCGCGGATTCTCAATCTTTTTTACAGGGTTTGCACTTCAAAATGGACTTTTTACAAACCGAATTGAACGTTTTGCATTACGAATTGGACTCTTTGGAATATTTATTTAAATTTTGGTTTTAATTTAAATTTCGTCATGTCTTACCACAAAGTGAATGCTGAAACAATAAATAAAATATTTAAAAGTCAAAATTTCAATAATTTCTTGTTTTGAAATCACTATAAATATTTTTTATAACTAAATTATAATGTCTACCGGTTTCTAAGCTAACCGCTTCTTAATCAAGACTGATTAATCGTGATTTTAAAACAAATTTTAATTTTAATTATAAAATGGAAAATCACAAAAGTTCCACAAAGTAAATTCAAAATCAATGAATAATAAAATTTTATATCACTTCCACCGTATTTTTTTAGTGAGTGGTTCTCCAGATAATCGCGGCCCAACATTTGAAGAGCACCGCCACCCGGTTCTCCCTTCGCCCCATAACTCCTTCAATTATTCACCTTAATTATTCGACATTTGCACTTACACAATGAACACTTTGAAATGTGCTTCAATTTCCCTCGCTGGGACTTCTCCAAACCTCTCACAGATGTGACGAGGCAGATTTTACCAACTTTACTCATTAAAATGTCAAACTGGCTCGCGAAAGTGCGCTTATTACAATATATACATACATTTCATATATGTAGTAAATATATAAATATATATATATATATATATATATATATATATATATATATATATATATATATATATATATGTATATATATATATATATATATATATATATATATATATATATATATATATATACATATATATATATATGTATATATATATATACATATATATACATATATATATATATATATATATATATATATATATATATATATATATATATATATATATATATATATATATATACATATATACATATATATATATATATATATATATATATATATATATATATATATATATATATATATATATATATATATATATATATATATATATATATATATATATATATATATATATATATATATATATATATATATATATATATACATCCTACCTATATATAAATATATACATAATATAGAAAATGTGTCTAATAATCTATGTTTTGTTACTTGTTAAGATATTATATTTTGTTAATTGATTCTCCAGTCATTTTGTGGTAATATCTATCATTTTTTTGACATCTCATCAAAAATGAAGAAGAATATGGTAGTCTGGGCATTTACGGGGCTGACGACCGTCATAGGCTGGTTTGAGTGATCTATATATATATATGTATATATATATATATATATATATATATATATATATATATATATATATATACATATATATATATATGTATATATATATATATATACATATATATATATATATATATATATATATATATATATATATATATATATATATATATATATATATATATATATATACATATATACATATATATATATATATATATATATATATATATATATATATATATATATATATATATATATATATATATATATGTATATATATATATATATATATATATATATATATATACATCCTACCTATATATAAATATATACATAATATAGAAAATGTGTCTAATAATCTATGTTTTGTTACTTGTTAAGATATTATATTTTGTTAATTGATTCTCCAGTCATTTTGTGGTAATATCTATCATTTTTTTGACATCTCATCAAAAATGAAGAAGAATATGGTAGTCTGGGCATTTACGGGGCTGACGACCGTCATAGGCTGGTTTGAGTGATCACTTTACACACGTGTAACATTTACCAATTCTACCCATATTGACAACCACACTACTCAAATTCTTGGAAGTTCTATACATATGAACCAATTTAGAAACCTTGTTCTTGAATCACCAGAACTTTACTAGAGACATCTATTGGTGAGATGTAAAGAAGCTTTTTATTAAGCAGAAACTCTTATATTAGTATGTGAGGTCCGAATCCTGGATTATATTCACACACATGAGAAACGCCAGAAAATACCATTTTCATTTTTATTATTAAGCGTTTTAAGTATTTACATACAGTGTTGGGAAATTTTTGATTTTTATAAAGATTAGTATTAATCAAGTAAAATTTCAATTTTAAAAAAATATACCTTCTTATACGAAGAGAATATGGCGAAAAGTCTTGGCATTTACAGTCCTTACGACCTATATCTTTCTTCTCTCTCGTGTGTCGAAATTTGCCTAAAACGTGACTCACCCTTGAAATTTCACTCCGATTCTCGCCCAATTATCAATTATCGAATCGTTGCCCAAGAGGTTTCGCTTCTATGCTATAGATATTAAAAACAATTCTTTAATTCACCCTCATGAATTTGTTCCAATAATCCTCGCAACCAAAAGTAACTATCGGCATTGATTTTTAAAATACTAAACCGATGTACGCAGCATTTTAAAAGTTGTCATACAATATGGCAGGAATGCCAACATTCTTTTTTATAGTTACTTGTTAACAGGAAAAAACGTTACGGTTTTTATCTGCTTTATAGTTTTCATAAAAAAGGAGATTTGCAAACAAAAAATAGTGTTATGGTCACTCTTGTAAGGCAGTTACCATGTATTTTATATGGCAGTATAAACATTACACATGCGGGCATCAACACCGCCACCGCCCTGACGTGTCCGCATACCGCAATGTGGCCATTACCGAGACCTAGGGAGCTATTCACAATTCGTTAGTTGATTCGGGGGTCACTTTGTGGTAATATCTATCCATTTTTAATTAATATTTTACTTGGTAACTACCAATATGTCTTAAAATCTATTGTGGCACTTGCTTCCATGCATTCCGCATCATTTTTGAACACCGTACGGAAATACGGAATGCAGCGAATCACGAGTCACAATAGATTCTAAGAAAAAGTGGTATTTGCCAAGGAAAACTTCGTCGATCAGCATCCTATTTAATTCCATTCATACATTTTCAAACACCGTATGTAAAGCCAATTCTAAATTTTATAGCTGTGTCCTTGGGATGTTAAAGGATGAAGATGTTCCCACTGATAAAAATAATAAATAAATAATAATAAACAGCTCCTACCCCCTCTTCATCCTTCTCGCAGATATACATTCATCTCTTCCAAAAACTGTTACTTTTGATTTGCCGGCATTTAACAGCAAATTGCTTTCCTTGCACACTTTACACTTTTGTCACAAACGCCTGGTTACATTCACCTGTCTACCCATGATTGACAACCACACTATTCAATTTTTTCGTACTCCTAGATGTATCATTAATCTCATGACACAGTACCTACATATGAGTTCACAACAGTTTTCGGAACTCCTACATATATGGTATGCATCTCCTACCTGTCAAAATGTAAAAAGAACTCCTTAAAAAAAGGGGAGAAACTCAGATTTGTGCACAAGGATTTAGACAAGGATTTAGAGGTGTTTAAACAGATTTTAATTTTATTTGTACTTTTTTCAAATTTCGTCTCACGTTAATTTTATTTGTACTTTTTTTTAAATTTCATAAGGTTGTGAGAATAGCCCCGCCGGTCCGTCACTTGACTCTGCCCAACTACGCGTCATTTAATGTTACGTTATAGCAGCCGCGTATTGCGTACTACGCAGAATCCTCGAGAAGGAAAATGTTTGCAGACCTCCCCCACCCCCACCCCTCTCCCCACCCCCCACCCCGACCGCCGCTTCACTGTGCGACGCAATACCGAAACCTTCGGATACAGAGTACCCCGCGTTTCTGGCAAATCAAAGATGCCACCTTAAAAGGTCGGAAAATTTCTCGCAAAATAACCTAAATTCAATATTTATTTCTTCAATGGATTCGGCAGTACTTTGTGGTTAATGAGTACGGCTTTTTTTTTAACAAAAAAGGTAACGGAACTCACTTCATGTCAAGCTTTTTACTAAAACAGATTGTATTCAAATATCATGTAAATAAAATTTAAAGCAATTTTTCCTATCATTTTGACGAATTATTTAAATATAGATTATAATTACGTAAGCGGAAACATTGTTTCGTCTTATTGATTTGGAAAATTGAAAGAATATTATATAATATATATGTATATCGTGACGTTTTTTGAAACAGCATATTATTAATCAACGTTTTTCAGAATTATTTTTTGAAAATTATTTCTAAAATCCTAAAATGTTCATGATTTGACCTTTGTTTGTAAATGAGTGTAATAATTTAAGTGTATGTGAGTGAGATGAGTGGTTAGTTTATATTATGTGGTTCGCCAATTCTGAAAAATAATTACTAGTAAGTCCACGGCGAGAACATATATCGCTCACTCCTTTCAAGAACGTCATAAATAAAAAAAAACTTGATTTTTCAGGAGAACGTTTTTAAAGTTTAAAAATATAATACAATGTATTATAAATAAATATCAAGCCACTTATTCAACTTTTTACTGTGCAGCAGATCATTTTAGGTAAAACCTGAAGGTTTTTTCTCCATTTGAAAAATATTTAGTAAATTTAAAAAAATAATTAAACGATACATTTTCTTCAAAATGCAAAAACAACACTTTCTGTCCTGTAGCGGGTAAAAATTGAGTTAAAAATATGCCTCTTTTGCTGGGATATAGTACATTTTCTGGGCATTTCGAAAACATGCACAACTGAAAATTGACGATTTTTGTTTTATGACGTTCTTGAAAGGAGTGAGCGATATATAGATCGCATCATTCGGTCACGTCTTATTTAGATTGCACGACGTAAACAAATTGCTTTTCATTTAATTCTTTGAATAATTAACACTCTCCTTATCATTCATCGGTCACTTTGTGTAATACCACATAAAAACTTTTTGTTTTAAAAAATGTATTATTATAGGATATAAGACTTATTAAGTTGAAGCCTAAGTAGATCCATGATAAGGGGTGTTGCATAAGCCGTGGCTAGATTTCAGAGTCATTTATACGTTAGGTAATTCAATTCAATGGGGCAATACGTTACACTAATGTGCAAACGCGAAAACCCACAAGTTAAAAACAGTAGTTTTGAGATAAACGAGTTTGAAGTCAACTAAAAGTGTTGCTTTTTGCCAACACATGTATCAAATAAATACAATTTTGCGGCTATTTGGATAATGTATATCTCGGTAAAGGATAGAGATAGAACAAAATCTATGATTGTATATGATAGAGGCCAGTTATAAGAATGCTTTGCGTGTTACGCCAAACAGCC
This sequence comes from Brachycentrus maculatus, assembly GCF_059751285.1. Lineage (NCBI taxonomy): Eukaryota > Metazoa > Arthropoda > Insecta > Trichoptera > Brachycentridae > Brachycentrus > Brachycentrus maculatus. The sequence goes on from NW_028281837.1 coordinate 35,893, forward strand.
GCGACTTGAGTTACGGCTAGTTGCCTTTACATATTAGTACAATATGCGAATGCTTAATGTGATAAATTCCGATAAGGTTATTTCTGTTCCTTGTTGCGAGGTCGCGTAGTCCTTGGTGTTCGCGTAGCGAGGACGAGTCGTGTTGTGACGTCCTCGTAGAAGGATAATCGATAGGAAGCGTCACAACACAACGTGCAACTAAGCACAGCATTACGGCTGAGCTGAGACCCCCACGTGGAACGTCTTAGAGCTCTCCAACCCCCCTATAAAGCGGATTTCTTGCACATTTTGTCTTTTAAAGAGAAAATTGTATAACCAAAAATCGATTTAGCTAGGCCTCGACTTCAAAGAATGCTTAATTCTGTATATGGTAGATATAAATCAAAATCTTCAATCTTCTAAAGTTCCTTATTATTCTCTTTAAAAAAATGTTCGTATATAACAACTCATCAAGATTTTTGTTTACCGGTTTCGAGACGTACCCGTCTCTTCGTCTATAAAATGTGCCACAAAGTTTCTGTGGAAAACATTCAAGAAAATAAAATAATAGTCGAATAAACGTTTTTTTATTATTTTATTTTTTTAATTTATGTAGTTTTTTTATTAATATTTATTTAACAGTCAAAGGACGTTTCTGCCAGTGTCAAGTTTTATTTTCATTTACAATTTTAAAAAAATAATAGAAAATAATAAAAACAATTAATACAAATGTTACAAAAGTTAAATAGTTTAAAAATATATGTAGTTACAAAGATTTTTACAATTTAATTCATTTACTAGACATTTCTACTTAAACCATATGGTATACTAGTAACGCTGTGCCTCTCCCAAAAAGTGACTAAGCTCATGTGCTTGGAGAGGGACTTACATACAATGTTTATTGTTTGTATTTAATTAATGTTATAATTGTCTTTTTTCTTTGAGTTTTTTTTTAGGTGGGAGTCGCATTTATTATTCACCTGTCTTATTATGTACAAGGTTTATAGATCATTAAGTGGGTTTTTATTTCTTCTAGTTAAAAAAAATGTCTTATTTTTATCTGTGTTGGGATCAACACACTGTTGGATACTTAATAATATCTTTCTTATATTATACTTTGTACTTGTCGTTTTATTATAAAGAAATGTTATAAAATTACACCATTATTATTTTTATCAGTTTACCTCCAAAGGGCTGAATAATATTCGCGGAAATGATGAAACATTATCATATCATGTAATAAAGTTCCTCATTAAATACCGCCGTTTTTCATTTAATTAAAATGGGTAAAGACGACAAACTTGTTACAACGAATATGTAATTAAGTTCATTCTCGCTGAGACGATATTATATCGTGTCGGCGTCTCTTATTATTCCGTTAGGATAATATTTTATCAGGGGTCGTCCTTGAACCAACTACACGTGGTAACCGCCTCAAGGACCCTCGGAGGCTTTGTAATAAGGAAACTTTTCCAGAGGTGCCCCTTCGAAGGCTTATTTTATCCCTAGTTCTAGTTACTAGTACAAGGCCACCGCTTGTTGCTACGAGCTTATCAGAGCTCAGCCCTGAAATCTTTTAGTGACTATTTACTAAATATTAATATTAACTAACCAATCATCACGCCGCTTTTCCGCAGGATAAGGAAGAAAGAATAAAACGCCACACCACTCTATCTTTGCAAACATTCTTCGCATCTTGCATTCACATTATAGCTTCTCATCATACATACCCGCCGATTATTTCGACTCCTGATCCGGCCGCTTTCATACGTATTCATTCAGAGGTATTTGACATACCTGATCATGCCAAGTTTTCTTCGGTCTTTCTCTGTTTTTTTCTCTAACTACATTCACCTCATTTATTTGTTTCACCGTTCTTGCCTGACTCTTCGTTTCACATGCCAAAACCATCTTAACACACCTGTTTATTTTATAGATTATGCTTATCTCAGCCTTGTATTTTTCCTTATTTGACCATTCGAACATCCTTCATACATCGTTTTGCCGCACATTCGTCTAAAGGAACTTTAAAAACTCGCCCGATGCGACCGCCAAAATCCACTGACATCATCGTCGGTACATCGACGGCCGCGCTTTTGGCATATTATAACAGAGTCAATATATCGATTTTAGTCACTCTACCGGTTAAAACCGTTTTTTTTTTATGGGAATTGCATTTAGTATCTACCTTGATTATTATGTACAAGGTTTATAGATCATTAAGTTAATTTTTGTTTCTTCTAACTTAAAAAATATGTTTTATTTTAATCTGTGTTGGGAACAGGAGGGATAATTCTTCAGGAACTTCTCAGCATTTACTCATTACTGGGAGTAAACCACGTCGCACTCTTAAGGAAAAGGCGGACTGTTGACTGTCGTCCACAGACCTTCCGTTCCACTAGAAGAGAGTTCGGCATTTTGTGTCCTAGCTTGGTTTATGGTACCAATATCCTACACTATTTTCATCATGTATGATACCACCTCTCCGATGTCGGATAGGTACTCAAGATAATATGGTTAAAACGCTCTCGAAGGATATAAAGCCAACGCTACAAAAGAAAAATAAGAAATTTGAACAATAATCGTAATCATTAAAGGAGGAATCCGTTTCATCTGTCAATTCAAAACTTGACTTCCGAATATGGAGTTTCAAGGTTGACCCATCTCTGGGCGGTCGTGTAATTGGGCCTGTATCTGTGCGATCTGTCCCGCTCCCAAGGTCGGGCTGCGGGGGGCCGCGGGGTCACGTCACCGCGGGGCCACCCTGGTGCGGAGGGCGGCAGTCGATACGGGGGCCGCCACCCTGCGCCCCCGCACCCCCGCCCCTCACACGCTCGTTCATCCCGACGCAGTTGTGCGGAGTTATTACGCAACAATGATGCGAAATTACGCAAAACATCCGATATCGTACCCTATCATTTTCAACAATTGAAAATGATATTAGATTTTCTTAACCTCTTTTTCTCTCTGCTAAATACTTATGCTTACTCAAATCAACCATAGATGCTGCCAAGAACTAACACATGAAACGACATGTGAATTATATTTATGATTTACTTATACATTAGTTCGAATGTCAAATATTTAAAAGCGGCCGGGTCGGTAGTCGAAATAATCGGCGGGTATGTATGAGGAGATGCATGAATGTGGAAGAAGCGAGAAATGTTTTCAAAGACAGTGTGGTGTGGCGTTTTATTCTATCTGCCTACCCCTGCGAGGAAGCGGCATTATGGTTAGTTGGTTAGTTATGTCGCTCACTCCTTTCAACGACGTCTATATAATATATCAAAAATTGACAATTGTCAGTTGTGCATGTTTTCGCGTAATACCTATATCCCAGAAAAGCGGCACATTTTTAACTTAATATTTACCCGCTACAGGGCAGAAAGTGTTGTTTTTGCAATTTGAAGAAAAGGTATTAGGTAATATTTTTTTTAAATATACTTAATATTTTTCAAATCGAGAAAAAACCTTCAGGTTTTACCTAAAAAGATCTTTTGCACAGTAAAAAGTTCTATAAATGGCTTGATATTTAGTTTTAATACATTTTACTATATTCTTAAACTTTAAAAACGATCTCCTGAAAAATCAAATCAATTAGTTTTATGTATACTTAAAAGTCGTTCTGAGGTTAACCTTTTTTGTTCGTATTGATTAGTCTTGAGGAACAAGTTATTTAATTTCAAGTCGTGTAATTTTTTAAGCATTCGGTAAATAACTGTAGATGTCTCAACATAGACGAAAAAAATGGAGGTATGGGTATTTACAGGGCTCATAACCTATCGTAGGCTGGTTAAGGGATCACTTTACACACGTGTACCTGAAGCGGAGGGCTGATCACCTTTCCTTCATGTGTTAACGATCAACATAACACTGCGTTTGTATGATGCAGTGCCCTATGCACCATCGGGGTGCGGATAAGGGTTTGAATGAAATGAATGAAAATTACACACGTGTAACGTTCGCCATTCTACCCAGAATCGACAACACTACACATATTTTTGGAAGTCATACTAAAATTTTGTAGTGTGGGACCAAATTTTGGGAAATTAAGCGGAGAAACCCTGATGTGTAAACAAGAATTTGGACAAAACCAAAATATTGTAAACTTTATATGATTTAAGATTTTGAACAAAAGAATAATTACATGGTTATTTGTATTTTACAAAAATTTTAGTAATATCAGTATATTATCACTCAGATTTTTTGTGTATCGATTTCGAGACGTACCCGTCTCTTCGTCGGCAAAATCACTACACCAGCATGCAAACAATACAACACCTTACTAATATAGCACTATTCACACACTTACAACTACATAAAATGTTGATCACATGCGATTTTAGTCGGCCCGAGGACCAACAAAAAAACCTCTGTGACAGGTTATATACTAATATTACTAACTATTTTATTAAAATTAAACACTTGAATATACCACTTTATCGAGTTTTACTTTTATTTGCGACTAGTTTCGAAAACGACAGTTGTTTTCATCTTCTGGTACAAATTAAAACCAATTAACTTGTACCAGAAGATGAAAACAACTGTCGTTTTTGAAACTAGTCGTAAATAAAAATAAAACTCGATAGAGTGGTATATTCAAGTGTTTAATTTTAATAAAATAATCATGTCATTCCACAAAGTTAATGCCGAATCAATAAATAATATTACTAACATTTAAAAAATATGAAAGTAAAAATGACTAACCGCAAGGTAAATGCTTTGAATATGATTATTGAAATAGTCCAATAACGTCCACGAATAGTTTACCAAGTTAGTTTTTTTTTCGTCGTTCTTTGTTATAGAATTAGAGTTTCAGTGCCGATAATACTTTTTTCTAAAACATCGTACTTTTTCGCAATGTATTTCTCCCACGCTTGAAAAGTATCTAAATTTTCTATAAATAACAGTATTTCGTGTGGGCTATTCCTTGAAAGGTTGGGCTATTTTTATGCCCATTTTATTCGCGCGCTGGCATTTCAATTTTATTATAACTTAATATGTTTATTTTACTAAACATTATTTTGTTTTCTTTCTTGCTAAGGCAATATAAGTATAATATGTTCGCAGATATCGCTCACTCCTTTCAAGAACGTCATAAATAAAAAATCGTCAATTTTCAGCTGTGCATGTTTTCGGAATGCCCAGAAAATGAACTATATCTCAGAAAAAGGGGCATATTTTAAACTTAATATTTACCCGCTACATTGCAGAATGTGTTGTTTTTTGCATTTTGAAGAAATGGTATTGTTTAATTATTTTTTGAAATATACTAAATATTTTTCAAATGGATAAAAAACCTAGAGGTTTTACCTAAAAAGATCTGTTGCACAGTAAAAAGTCCAATAAGTGGCTAGTAATTTATTTTTGATACATTGTATAATATTTTTGAACTTTAAAAACATTCTCCTGAAAAATCGAGTTTTTTTATTTATGACGTTCTTAAAAGGAGTAAGCGATATATCGCCGTATTTTGAG